>NW_022884672.1:0-30165 GCF_011952205.1 Bombus bifarius
ACACATATTTCTTCCTTCAGATGATTCTGTGATTACATTAGGGTTGTGAAGACATATTTTAAGTGAAACTAATTGTTTTAACTCGTAATTATTGTTAAAATAAGAATATTTAATGACAATTAATTGTTATTAAAAAATGTATAGGTTTCACTAATTGCTATTAATTTTTACTAACTAAAAATATATTTTTAGCATAAGAATATTTAATAACAAATAATTTTTAATAATTTTTATTGGGTAAAAATTAACTCTTAAAATAAAAGTATTTAATAAAAATTAATAGTTACTAATTCGGCTGCAGTGGTCGGATCGCAAAACAGCTTCCAAGCCAGTCAAATGCGTGTGTCACGTCGAAGACAGAAGAAATCATGAAACCAATAGATCGCTGGTGATCTCCTCTCCTCGCGTCGCAGTAAATATATTCGTACGTTTCACGAATAACGTGAAGGAATTGAACTTCGTATAAGATGATGGAAATTTTATTGTATAAATCCAACGGAGTGACGGTTCAAAGTGTTACAGAATAATTAACAGAATAATGTGTTGAGCGCTAATGTAGGAGGGTTTTTATATGGAGGTTTTAGTCCCTTTGGAGGGGTTATCGTCCGATGTATATCAGAGGCGGCTATTCAGTTGCTGTTTTGTTATTATTTCGATAGCTGTGGCATGCAGGATGTTTCGTCTACTTTATTACTGTTTCTGAGCGGATGACAGGTGCATCAGACGCAATGCAATACTTGAAACTTGCTTGTTGAAAAATAGAAGCAGTGCTGTCCATGATATTAACGCTGTGGTATATGTGTCAACACAAACATGGCATACATATATTGGAACTAGTGCGGCTATGGATATCGCCCATGTGATTCGAGTTTTAACAAACGTAGCCGCGTATGGCGCGGGGGTACCGGAAGAAATCCGTCCTTAATTAAAGCCTTAATTAAAGCTTACCGTCACACCGACGAATATTTTTTCCTCGATTCTGAAGTTTCATAAGGCTGCTTTTTAAAATATTGTAACAAACTAAACAGAAAGCACTGTTTGCAAAAATTTTATCATTTCTTTAATTTTTGTAGTAATAACTCTTAAATTCATAATAAAACTAATAGATGATATAATATAGACGCAATGGGAAGGTTATCAATTCTTCACCGGTAGTGTGTATTTTACAAAACAATGAGTATAAGTATTTTCTTACACCATTAGAATATGTAATACCACCAGAAAACGGCGGTATAATATACATACATATATACGTACATAGGCAGTTCGAATGAAAATAGAAAAACGTTTGAGAGGCGTTCCCTACATACTAAACAAGATAATAATCAATATTGACACTTAAAAATAGCAGAAAATATTCTAAGGCTCGATAAAGTTTTTGAACTAATGCATGATCCATTTTTTAATATCACTCGTACTTTATTCATACAAATTGTTATGTATTCTATGGCTTCCTTCAATATATATATAGTTTCATAGTTTTATACGTACGACAATAAATATGTCAACCCTATAATTCATTATTATAAAAGTATATCAGATTTGCCGGCGAATCTGTGTTTAATATTTTTTTTATTATTAGATGATTCAATATTAGATACGTTAATATTACCCGAATATTTACACATTACATTTTCAAATATATTATATCGCTTCCGTTCTTGTTCCAGTAAGGTTTTGTCACGTTATCGGAAGAAGGAAACATTACAAATAAAAGAGACCAAAAAATTTCTTTGGAAATCGTTTCATAAGTAAACAGATTAGGGATATATGTGTTTCCAGGACGAGATTTATTAATTCATTCGTACTATAGTTAACGATAATATCGTTAAGATATTAAAAATTTATTTCTGATTTAGTGTGCGAGATTTACTTTAATTCTATTTCTCCATTTTCATTCATTCACAATCAATCTTTACAACTTTGCCTTCACAAAGGCTTGAGAGAACTATATTCATCAAATTATTTTTTGACGTCCATATCCATCACATGAGATTTTGATAAAGTTTTTCTTAAGATATGTCACTGAAAAGCATCCGTAAAAAAGATTTAAAAAATTTTTCACCTGCTCTACATAAACTTCAGCTTGTTATAACTTGCAGATCTATTAGGCTAATCCTTCTTTCCAATTTTTTTTATGTGTTTGTTAGATAAATAAGCCTGCTGGAAGAATCTGGCAAATAAAATGAAATAGCTGAGGTACATCAGCATAGCAAGTTTGATGTTCAAAGGCGTAACGTGACATTCAACTTGGGCACTGTGTACATAGTAGTAAGCTGATGCAGTTAAAATGCAACCCACAACCATTTGTGATAGCTGTAGCGTAGTAACAAACATGGCGACCCATTTTGGTATATTGAACCGCATTGCTTTCAGAGCATAATAGGAGTACATCCAGGCATGAACGAAAGAGTTTACCAAGCCAAACCACTTGCCATTTCCTGTGGCCTCTGCATAAGAGAACCAGGTATAGAGAAGGACTGTTACGTGATGGTACCAATGTAGAAAAATCAACGGTTGCTTTCGTAACACAATGAAGGCTGTGTCGCCAAATTCTACTAGCTTCGATAGGGCAAAGGTCCACGACCAAAAACCGAAAACTGGATCTTGAGTAAGATGGCTGGAAAGAATATAATTACATTTCTATTATGATATAATATTTTGGAAATATTGTTATATGTTATGAACATGATATATAAATTGAAGTTACATAGTGTGTTTCTTAATATCTGTCTGATGTTGTGTATTTTTCATATTACAAACAATTTACTTTTATGTTGGAAGTGGCTGAATTTATTTCAAGTATAGTACAATAATAACAAATGCAGTTATTTTTGTTATAATATCAAAAATAAAAATTTCCATTTCTCCATATTTTATACATTTCTTTGAAGTTTCTCAATTTTCCAGAGCATCGAACAACATTTTGCAATAAAAGTTAACAAAAAGACGCGAATTTCCAGTATTAAAGAAAATTTACAGATAAAATTAAATTATAGATTAAAACTGTTTAGCTGAATTCCTTGCTTGTAGACAATTGCTACGTTTAAACTATCTTTCTAAACGTAATAATTTCCGGGATATCCGTAAAATATGTTTTCAGTCTCAATTTTGCAGGATATTTTTGCTCCTTCGACATGGATTTTCCCGTGTAAAGATAATATGTGTCAAATATATTACGAATCCCCTGTTAGATACGTATGCTATCGCAAGGCGGATTGAGCATGTACAGATACTTTTAGCATAAAATCAAATTCTGTATGCATTTACATTTAAAACGTTTCGGGCTAATATTATTAAAAAGAACAGTTTTTAAGGTAAATGAAGTTTTATTATCTATTATTCAACACACATCCCTTCCTTGTCATATTTTTCTGAATTGCTTCTACAGTATTGAGTTGATGTAATGACCCACTTGAGAGGCTCGAATTGCTTGACTGACTATTCCCTCTTATGTTTTTCCGGAGGAAAGCTTGGCGTGGGTGTGCCCTTTGAACGAAGAACGCGGATTCGTTGTTCACACTTTTCGTCAAGGAAGTGAGGGTAACCATCCGCGATGCCGATTGGTTATGAGCCATGCTAATGAAAAAGGATATGAGGTAGTCTCCCACCAACGTGGATCGGGGGGTGACTTCGTTCCTGGGGAAAACCAGTCCTTTTCGATAAACATGTGTTCGGTATTCCCATTCGGTGACTACACGCTTTCTCCGTGATTTCTAAGAGCCTAATAAACTCAAGGACTTTTCCGAAACCCGAAAATAAACCGAAAATACTTCTAGACAAACAGTTTGACTGGCAAACATGTGGAAACAATGAAGCCAAAGTTGACGGTTTATGGTGGGTCCTTGAGTTTATTGAGGGCCGCTGGCTGCCAGGTAGCGTCGGCTGGAGTACAGCTGTTCCATGCGACGTAACAGCGTGGGAAGCTAGTAGCGCTGTGTCGTCAGCAAATGTTGCTATTGTTATCTCTGTTGATGTTGGTAAATCGGTAACAGTGTAGATGGAGAACAGCAGGCGTCCGAGGACACTACCTCGGAGTATGCTAGATTCCATTGGGAACGTTGTGGAAGTGACGTCTAAGTATTTAACCATGAGTTGCCTATTGGTTAGGTAGGACTTTAAGATGGAGTAGTAGGTGTGTGGTAGGACTTTTTTAAGTTTGTATAGTAGTACTTCGTGTCATACTTTGTCGAATGCCTGTTGAATGTTTAGGAATATCGCTGAGCAATATTTTTTCTTTTCAAGGGATTGGTTGATAATGTGTGTTATGCGATGGATTTGCTCTACTGTTGAATGCTGTTTCCGAAAACCGAATTGATGATCTGGGAGTATTTTCAAATCCCCCAAGAGTGGAAGGAGTCTATTCGTTAGCATTTTCTCGAATAGTTTTGACAGGATAGGTAAAAGACTAATTGGGCGATAGGAGCAGAGTTTCATACATTGGTTTTCCGAGTTTAGGGATGAGAGTAATCAGTGAAATTTTCCAGGCCTTAGGAAAGTATTCAAGGCGAAGAATTGCGTTAAAAATCGATGTGACGAGTGCAATCCCTTTTATGAGAAGTTCATTGATTGCTCTATTGCCAATTAGGTCATGCCCCGCTGCTTTCTTGGGGTTTAGGCGACTGATTGATTCTATAATCTCTGCAGAAGTGAAGGGTTCGATAGGAGGAGACATTTAGAAGGGAGAGTGCAGGTGTTCAGTAATGTCTGCGGCAGCTTTGGAGGAATGGGGTTTAAATACTTTAGACAAGTATTTAGCAAACAGGTTGGCTTTACCTATAGGGCTACACGCCCATCCACCTTGCGGATAGCGGATTGATGGGATTATTTGCGGGGAGCGCGTGAGTTTCCTGGAAGCCCTCCATAGTGAGTAGTTGGAGTCAGCTGTGGGGGACAAATTGGCGAGATATTTATGAAAACAGTCGTTTTTATAATTTTTGATGATTGTGATTGGCTTTCTAGTTGCGTTGTTTAGTTTGCGTTTGTCATCCGGTGTTCTATGGGACTACCATACTCTTCTTAGTCTACGTTTTTCTGCTATTTTTTTAAATATGTAATGGGGATATTCACGTTTGCTGATAGAAGTCTTAGTAGGTGTGGAGGAGCGGATTGCGTTTATTATGCTCGTGTTTAAGTATTTCGTGACTGCTTCGATATCTTCATTAGTTTTTAGTGAAATTAAGGCTGAAGTTGAGTCATTAAAGACTTCTCTAAAGAGCTGCCAGTTGGTGAGTTGGTTATGAATAAAGCCATTAGGTGTATTCTCGATACTTGTTAAACTGACTGTTGCTATCACGGGCGAATGGTCAGAAGAGAGATCAGCCGAGGAGTTGATTTGGACATATTTTGGCGAGATATTTTTAGTTATGAAGAAGTCAAGAAAGTCAGGTATTTTGTTAGTGTCAGTGGGCCAGTGTGTGGGTTCATATGTGGTGAAGTAGTTGAGATTGTTGGTGATTATGCTGTTTAAGAGATTTTTGCCTCTTACTGTGACCTCTGCCCCATTGGGTAAGTTTGGCGTTATAGTCTCCTCCAGCTATGAATCTATTGCCCAGAGTGTCAAGGAAGTTATCAAAATCTTCTTTGGCGATGGAGTGTCTGGGAGGGCAGTATACTGCTGAAGTGGTGATTGTACCATGGTAGTCTTCTATTGCTACGTTTGTTGCTTGGAGGTAGTCTTTCTGGAATGATGGAAGTTCGTAGTGCTTAATGCTGGATTTGATAATGATTCCGGTGCCGCCGTGGGCCTTTCCGCTGGGATGTTGGGTATGGTAGAAGTTATAACCATTTATTTTCAGATAGTTTTTGTCGGTGAAGTGGGTTTCAGATACGAGCATTACGTCGACTTGCTGTTGCTTTAGGAAGAGTTCTAGTTCGAATTTGTATTGAGCTAGCCCCTTGGCATTCCAAAGAGCTATGCGTCTTGATTTTATTTTGCGTCGGGGCGTATTAATTTATCCATGGTGAGTGTTAATAGTGATAGCCAATTATTTATTTGTTCAGATTGTTTTTCTATTAACTTTTCAACTCTAATGTCACGTTGATTCGGGATTATTTCACATTCCGCACGTAAGGTGAGAGATTCGTATTCCAATTATGATCGTTATTACAAAATTTATTAGAAACTGACAAAGTAACGATACAGAATGTTATAACAGAACAGAATAGAATGTCGAGTACTGACTTGGGAGGTTTTTTTATGTCAAGGGGTTGGCTCCTGTGGAGGGGTTATCGTTGGATGCCGGTCACATAGGGATCCTGTTACTGCTTAGTTACTGTTTCGATGGCTAAGGTATGTGAGATATGATTATCCTATTGCTGCATTCCCGGGGCCACTGTGACACTAGAGACGTTGTCTGTGTTTTATGAATTGGAGACATTATTTTGAGAATGGTCCCTGTGGTTATTTGGATTATTTTGATTTCCTTGTACTGTTTGGGAGTAGTATAGGAGATTGAAGTAGTAGTGAATTTCGGAAGACTGGGTATTTGATTGGTTGTCTCTTTGGCTCTAAGCTTGGGTTACTTATTTATACATAAGGTTTTGTAGGCTGAGCGGCCTTTGTAGTTAGCAGAATGGTCACCTTGACAGTGGATGCACTTCGTTGGGGTTTCCGGTGATTTAGTGCACTGGTCAGTGGGGTGTGTACCTGCACATTTAACGCAGCGGATTTATATGCAATCGCTTCCTCTGCAATGTTTGCATTTTTCAAAGCTTTTGTTCATGCAATAGCTCTAGTGTTTTGTTCTCGTGTTTTCGTTCTAGTTATCCTAGTTGAACAAGTTTTGAAGTGTCCGTGCCTGTGTAACGTCAATTCACATCAGAGACCAGGCCACACACCACGGACAGGATGGCACCCAGATGTCTGCATATCCTTGGCACGCACCCTCAATAGTCTTAAGTGCCCACCAGGGGCCTTGGCATTTTTATAGTTAAGGTCCTTCTGACCAAGCGAGTATTTCCTGTCTTAAATTTCCCTTTACGTTTATTGTCTACCACGTGTTAGCTTAGAAAGTTGGTTTTCTCCACATCTGGTATGTTCCGTTGGCAACTTTCTCGCGAGGGCGGCTAAAACCATTCCTGGTCCACCAACCGTCCTATTATCCAATCGGAGCCGGTGTCTACTGCCCTCACTTCCTTAACCAAAATTGTCATCAACAAATCCGATAGTCCCGTGTCCTTAGACACACCCACCCCTAGCTTTCCTCAGACACAGTATCGTCAGTAAAACTTCACTTATTCTGTATCCTTAGAATAGTCAACATATCTATATCGGTCTCTACCCTTATAAGTCGCGTACTTAATATATTGTTGTAACTAAGTCTTACATAACGTGGTTGGAGTGAATTGTGATTTATGCTAATTCAGTGCATGTTACATTGTGATTGGTGAATTCACAATAAAGGTTGATTAAAACAAAGTTAATTGTTGTGTTACGACTCAACTATATTTTATTTCCACCAACCAACCCTAAAAATTACGTGACACCTGCCTGTTCAAATGGATCGAATAGAGCATTCTCTCTTCCTCCGAAGATGGTTGTATTTCATCTTCACTCAATATGTTGCGTCGTGCAACACTCTACCTGGACCCGGCCATACACCGCGGGCCAGACAGGCCCCAGATGTCCGCTCATTCTTACGGCGTACCCTCAATAACCTTAAGCACCCGTCATAAATCCCACTAATTTGCTTGCTAAGGTCCTTCAGACCCAACAAACATCTGTTTTCTGAATCATTTCTAAAGATTATTATCTACCACGGCTTGACAAGGGAAAGTTGGGTTTTCCCACGTACGATGCTTCCTAATAACAACTTTCTATCGAGAGCAGCTAAGACCCTTCCTAGTCCACCAACCTTCGTTTAACCAATTAACAACAAATCCGATGGTCCCGTGCGCTAGACACACGCATCCTTAGCTTTCCTCCGCTACAGCATCGTCACCGAACATCACTGATTCTTCAATCTTCAAACATACAACATCCTTCGACCGGGTCTACACCCGAAGATCAGTCAGTCACTTATCTTATACATACGCACCAGCGTAACTATCTTCTTTACAAAGTTGTTGGAATAAACTGTCATTCACACCTTGTTACATCAGTATCATATTCAATTAACCACCTCTATTATCCTAATCGAAATAGGGGATCGATCATTTCGTGGCGTCGATTATCTAATCGTGACGGGAATTTACGACTCCCGTTGGCGTGCTTCCTCGCGATCGCGTCTCTCCGCGATCGAAACACAATGTCATAGATTTGTTTTGCCGCTTTTTAATTTCTTGTTTCTGAATATTTGCTTGAAACTTTTTCACTTCAGGGAATGACTCATCTTCTTCTTTTGGCTGATGCATCTTCGTGTTTTCACTCTGTGAAAAAGTTCTCTTTCTATTAGTATTTCTTGTTGTCATTGAACACTTTTCTGGCTGTATTGCATCTTCTCTTATAGAAAGATGATCCTGTAAATGTGTCTGTGAAGTACCCGCGATCTTCCTTGAAATTGTTTCGCTTAAAACACTTTTCTCATTTACTATGTTTTGTAGGGCTTTGTGTTATTTCTTCTTCTGAGCTACTTCTAGCACTTTTCCTTTTTTTTAGATCGGTTTTCACGTTTCCTCTAAAAATGTAGGATATATTTAATTACGTTATAATAGAATTTATATGCACAATGTACATACATTAAGCGATTAGATTTCAACATATTAATTAACCGATATCAAGCATTATTAGGTACTATATATAAAGGTTAGTATTGATCAGTAACATGAGATTCGGGGTAAGATTAAAGATATTAAATTTCATCATAATATGATACAAACATTTACATTACTGTCATCGTCACGAATTAATGGCCTTCGTAATTTTGCAACAAGTGACATTGACTGTTGTTTTTTAATATTAATTGCAGCTTTCCTTCAACCCTCTCTTTTTGCTCGGCTCTTCAAAACTTTCGGCGTAGTTGAAGTTGAAGGGCCAGGTTGTGGTGTTTGAGCAAAGTATCTCCAAAATGGTCGTTAACAGATTTTTTAACACCCAAGCAACGTATATTCAATATATCTTTGGTAATTAGTGCTTTAATCCGATTCTTTGATGTAGTACCGATATTCCTACAACCGATAAATCTACAAATAAATTCTTTATAAGTGTAGTATCGTGGAAAGAAGGGCCTGTGGTGGCACTCGATAGTTAAATAGCACCACTCGACACTAACTAGTGTCGGACGACGAAGTGGTTAGCGCCTTAGGTTACGAACGTAGGAGTCCGATTTTTCTTCCACGGTACAAAAAATGAGGAAAAGAGCGGCCGTACCCAACAGCGTCCTCTACAGCGCTGAGCACAGCTCAACGATACTACATAAGTATTTAATATATACATTAAACTATACTTTTTAATAATACATACCATAATTTAATATTGTGGTTGAAATTGTGACATATGTAACAATTAATACAAACACTTAACTTAGAAGTATATGTAAATTATTTTTCAAAAAAAATATTTATATGAAACAATAATAAAATAATGAAGTAACGTTGAGAATAAAATCTAGTTTAATTACAAATATATACACTGTTAACAATACCGTTCTTATCAATTTTATTAAATTTACAGTGAAGGTTACAATTACACTAATGTCAATGAATATTAACGTATATGTTTATTATTACACCAAATAAAAGTGAAAGTACTCTAATGAAAAATACAATATACTTTAATGGAAATAAAACAAGTAAATAGCGAAGCATTTATTAATATTATTATACAGTACTATATTATATTATTATAATATTTATTAATATTTACTTACCTTTTACGTTTGCATAAAAACTACAAAATTGTAAATATCAACTTTTATAACAGAGATAAAACAAGTCACAGAAATTCGTGTCTTTCAATGGCAAAATGCGTTAATGCAAATATATTTAGAATAAATAAAATAAGTACGAATAAATATAAATACCGTCGAGAGACGCTCGTACAAATGTATTCGCGAAGCTAGGGTATGGTCGCTTGCGAAAAACTCGATAACTATAACTCGGATGACTCGGATAATAACTCGTAGATATTGATCGATAATTCGTAGGTACTCGGTATATACAAACTCGCGATCACGTCCGTTTATTTATACTGGGGGAGGGGGGGGGAGTCGGAAAATTTGAATTTATCTTAGATCGACGATTGCCCATAATGGTGACTTTGTTTTGTCCGGAGTTTACCTATCAATATGTTTCGTGCGTCAAGGCGATGTCCGTGTTCCGAGGCACAACAACATGAGTCGCTCTCGATCCGCCACGTCCTATGACTCTACCGACTATCTACCGAGTATTGATCAGTTACTAACGAGTTATGAGCGAGCGGTTATACACTGTCTTAGCGAATCCGTTAATACGAGCGTCTTTGCGAACATTATCTGTTCTTATTTATTTAATCATTTTAAAATATACTTGACGGTTTCTACAACGGGCAATCTCGTCTAATAAATCTCTCGATTAACCATCCTCTACACACAAGTCCCTTAATACATAACGACTTTTCAGTTCAATTGGGATCATTGCGTTTAACGCCATCTATTCGCCCGGGCGCGCCATTTTTCTCTAGAATATAAATTGTACCGCATGCTTGAAATAGCCAGCCATGTTGATATGGAAGAGGAGGCGAAAGTGGAGCATATTGTAGAAGGAATAGTAGATGAAGAAAACAATAAGTCTACTACATCCATTAAAGAATTGAGGAAGAGATTAATCATGTACGAGGAACAGAATTATCGCAGAGCAAAATTGATTGTGAAGCTAGCCAAAATTGAAAGGAGCAGGATGCCCAGTCAATCTGGAGATATGAAGAAGACGAGATGTTACAATTGCGGCGACGAAGAATATGAGTGTGCAGAGTGCCCGAATAGGTCGAGAGGACCCAAGTGCTTTAAGTGTAGAGAGTACGGACACATCGTATCGAAATGCGACAACCTGAGCGATTCCCATAAAGTTGTTTCTAGCACGTGGCAATCGTTGCAGACGAAGCGTGGTAAAGACTTTAAGATCGGAAATTTCGAATTGAGCGCGCTAATAGATACCGGTAGCGAACTAACTTTAATGAGAGCGAATCAGTATGTGAAAATTGGTATCGGGTCCGGAAGAAATTGTACACTCGAAGAATTTTCGACGAATATTGTGATAGATGATGAGTCGTACGTTGTAACGATACATGTAGTTTCAGATACCTTGATGCAACACTCGTTCATAATTGGCACATACTTCCTGAATACCGTCGAATTAAACATACAGGACGGAAATGCTTCTATTCGTAAAGTAGAGAAAAAAGATTGTAATAGACACCCGGAGGTGTTTAAAGTAGATATAGAAATGCGGCAAGACAAAGTAATTGATCAGTCTTAATCCGACTTTGCAAATCCGATCGTAGTTGAAAAAAGGAACGGATCTCTTCATGTTCCTATCGAAGAGAATAGTAGAGAATGTACGGCAGTTGTAGTTACCATGAGTCCTTATCTCGAGGACACCGTCGTCATGAAACAAAAATTTGTTAGATAAACCGGTTTTTTGCGTGAAGAGGGAAAAATGCTATTACGCGTACCCAGAGAGATCCGCGTCTCTGGGTTATGTAGGACTCGGCAGGTGACATCGCCATACGCCCTAAAAACCCCTCGATCCTTTATTTGATTAGACACGGACAACCCCGGCATAGCCGATCAGCATTCATCAGGGTTGTCATTAACCGCGTCTCCGAATATTTAACGTTGCATGCTGGTACCGCTCCTCCTGTTCGCTGACCCCATAGCCATTTCCATTTCTCTTCTGTAATTTATTATCGATTTGCAGAACGCTTTGAGCTTTGTCCAGTATTCGTCCTTGGTAACCACGGTGTCCACCAAGTTGACCACACTTATCCTGAGACCTAGGAAATTCTCGAGTTCGATCGTTATGTTCATTAGGTCCATTTAGGACACACGAACAGGACGTGTTCTGCATCGTCGTTCGGGTCACCACAATCCCTACACTTAGTGTCGACCCCCTTACCGATCCTCTTTCTGTAGCTGTTGAAGATATCATGCCCCATTAACATTTGCATCGTAAAGTAATCGATGTCTCTCCTTTTCTTGGCGAATATAGACGCATTACCTATCAACTTCCTAGTAAAGTTGTCCTCTTTGTAATTGCCCTATTCCGCTTGTCACTCCATTAGGGCTTTCTTCCTTATGTCATCCAGTTCTTCTTTTAACATGATGTATCTATCGATCACTTCACCTTCAACAGCTAAGCTCTTATAAATCTTCATTCTCTCGTATGATTCTTTCAACATCCTAGCTTTAATGTTGATCGGTAAGTTGCCGGTCAATACACAAAGCACCGCATGAGATACAGTGCGGTAGGCTGTAAATGTAATGCACGGGGTTGGGTCCTTTTTATAATCTTCCTGTTCTTCTCATAGTTCATTGCATCAGCCCACACAGGCGCACCATATGTCACGATGGGTTCCCAAACATTGTAATAGAGCCTGCGCGCCAAGCCAGGCGGACCATTGATATTCGGCAGAATTCTTAGGAAACTAAAGTCCTTCAAACAGACAAACAGTCTTTGTCCCAACTACGGGAAGATAGGGGAAACCTATTGTTACGCCATGCGGCTTACCATAGGTCATATTCTTAACTGTCGATCGCGCCACTATAATGTTGCAGACGGATCGTCGCGTCTGCCCGGCAAACAAACATTGTAGTGGCAAGCGCGTGGTTCATTGAGCAGGGCGACTTCCAGAAACGTCGACTCGTAGCCGTTATTTTACCTCACGTAAAAGAATGTGGCGTGATCCGAACGTAGTGGGGGTCGCCTTCCAGAAAAAACGAAGAAAAATCGAAAGGCGTTCAGAACTTTTCGAGAAGTCAAACCGTCAACACATCTGATACGTCGCGCATTACTTATCAATCAAAACGCAGTTGCATTTTTTTGTTCCTTTTATATCTTTCTGGTTAATAAGTTGTTGAAATAAACATTAATTTATTTGTGTTAATTCTGTGGGATTTCATTGAACTACCCTTATTATCATAATCGAAATAAGGGGATCGATCAGTTCGTGGCGTTGATTATTTAATCGTAACGGGAACTTACAACTCTCGTTGACGTGCTATCTCGCGATCGCGTCTTTCCGCGAACGGTCGAAACGCCTATTTTTTAACGAACGACGTCTCCCACTAGAGACTTTCTCTTGAGAGCGGCTAGCATCCTTTTCTAACCACCGATATACAAATTGACCAATTAGCAGCAATGCCAATTTCCCTTACTTTCTGAACGAAGGTTGTCCTCGACGAATCCGATTTTTCCTCTGCAATATTTTTAAAGCTACACATTTCGAATTTTCCAATTATGCCGAAACAATTGCGTGAACCACTCTATATATTCCATACAATAAACTATTTTTTGCGTTTTAAAGTAGTTGAATATTTTATTAAAATACTCTGAGCAATTCTCAGGTTTCTGTGAAAACAAGATAACCCAAATGTAGTTGTGTTTCCTTCAGAATTATGCAGATTTTATTTGAAATATGTGAGGTGTAAGTGACCCCGACGTGATCGAGCTAATGAGATTTCAATGATCGTGATTCCGGGCGCGCTAACGATATGTCAAACAAGAATAAAACAGTTACGACCAGTGAAGTAGTCCGCGTGCCTTTGACGATGCCCTAGAAGATAGTGCTATGGTTCTCCTTACTAGAGAGATAGCTCGCGGCGGCGAGCATCGCGGGCGATGAAGAAAAATCTACCGCCCTCCAAGGGTGTCTAGAACCTGAGTACTTAGAGCGAATCGAGGACATAGCGTTGAATACCCCGGCCCACACAATATGATAAACTGAAGGACGAAACACTTCTCTCTCCTTTTCCTTTATTTGTCGGCTCTACATCCATCGCCCTTGCTTACTCAAGTTGTTGTTTGTCTATATACGATTCAGCAGCTATGGAACCACATATGGGCAAGATGGATTGACAGAAAGGAAGCGGAGGATTTTCGCGACGGAGGATGTAATTGAAGGATGAGCGTTGTAATGAATTGGTTTTGGTTTGTAAATATATTTGTTATGTTCTTGCAGCACTTCTTCTTTGCATTCTCAAGTCCCTTGGACGGCCTTTAGGAGAGAACAAAGACACAAATGATAATTGTAGCTGCTGGCTGTAGATGTCGCTGCTAGGGTACTGCTGTATTTTCTTTTCATTTAAGAATCGTGGAAGAAAAATCGGACTACGGTCGCCGGGATTTAAGAACCCAGATCCCGAACGTTCGTAACTTGAGGCGCTAACCACTGCGCTGCCGTTGTCTGGTATTAGTTAGTGTCGAGTTGTCGTATTTGTGCTGTCGAGTGCCGCCACATATGTATGCATTTATGAATTGAGTGGTTTACAAGTAATTACAATCGATATACATTACAAGTAATTACAATTTATTACAAATGACTCGCTGTGCATATTACTATAACAGTCAGTACTAATTCTATAGATCAGCAGCATTATAACTTTCCAATAAACAACCGAAAATCACGTCGTTGTATAATAAATGCATTCACTGTAGAACGAAATTATTATTACGAATATAAGAGAAACGATTTAAAAACCATGTATTTTTTCATTTAAATTATTTGCATTTGCAAAGGGAGATACAAAATTTTAACAACGTTGCAAATTATAAAGACACAAATTACAGTTTCGTGTTTAAGTTATTGTTCAGAGTTTGTTGGTATACAACGATATTAATCGCCTACAGATGAGGTGATTGATCGAACGGATTCTTTCCTTCGTTGTTCAGCGATATCCTCATTAGCGTGCGTTCGTGAGATGTACCACTGCGGCTAGCACGTGCATGCTCTTTCGAGAATTCGGCGGAAGAAGCGTAGGAATATGGATGGAACATTCCCGATGGGCACGTCGAGAAGCTACTAGAAGGTTCTGTGGCACATGTGACGCCACACAGACACCCACGCAGGTCACACTCATTACTGCATAGAGAGTGGGGTTCAAAACCTTTTCAAGGGCCATGGGTCACTAAGCCAGTCAGTCTGTGAATAACTAGCCAACTGTCTACATTCCAGAACACACACACTTATAATTCCCGTAATAATTGTTTAATAAATATCACATTATATTGTTTCAACACAAACATTGTGTCTTCCACAGATTATCAATCTTAATTCCAAGATTAAATTCTAACAGAGCTTCCTAATAATTATGGTACAATTGGTAAAATGATGATTTTACATGAAAAAAGTAAAAAATATATTAGATAATTGAAATAACGCGATATAAATATAATTGAAATAACATCAGTAAGAACGGATGTTATAAGCTTTCGATTTTGAGAAAACAGGGTATGAATATGTTTAGTTAAAAAGCAATCCGTGTTTATTCGAGCATTCGCGGAGAGACGCGATCGCGAGAAGGCACGTCAACGGGAGTAGTAAATTCCCGTTGCAATTAGATAACCGACGCCACGAACTGATCGATCCTCTGATTTCTGTTACGATAATAGGGGTGGTTCAATGAATTTAACACTGTATTAACAGGTTAATATAGCTTGTATATTTAAAAATAATGAATGTAATAATAAAAACGTCACAAATTATTTAGCGATAAATACAGTTGATATGTTATAGGAATTCGACCCGACTTTGCGATATCTCTCAATGAATTCGTTAGACTAAGCAATTTATAACGTTTGACTCTTCAGAAGGGACCGATTACTCTTCGATCCTTTTCGTTGTCTTCTCTGGAAGACGACCCCCACTACGCTCGGATCACGCCACCGTTCGCGCCTATGATCACGTATACCAGCTTCTTTATGCGGATAAAATAACGCACCGAAGGCGAATAGATGTTTCTGGAACTCGCTGCTTGACGACAACTATGCGTTTATCGCTACTTTGTGTATATCTCGACGGCCATGTAAGACGATCTGTTTGCGACGGTTAGGAACACGGCCTATAGTAAGCCTTGGGGCGTAACAAACGGAGAGAATAGAATAATCTACAGGATTATCAACGGTGAAGTATATAAATATACTAACGACTCAGAAAACATAATTGAAGTGAGTTGCTTAGATATGAAATTATTGTTAATAACTAAAAGAATAATAGTACAAGTTAGATTAGCAGAGAGACAAACGTGATTGTGCAGTGAGTCTAGGAAACAGGATAAAATATAAAACAAATAAAAATGGAATATGCAGTACGTCCTATCCAAGAAGATTGGATACCAACTAATGCATAATAAAAGAATGTCCGCAATATTTGGAATTAAGAACAAAATTCTTAAAATAAACAACCACCGTCTTTATGAACAGAGGAAATTGATTATTGAGACTAAAGAATTTTATTAAGAAACAACATGACGCTCAGAGCATAATAACTGAAGTTATAATAACCTGAGCACAACTCAAAAACTTAGCTATGACCCTTTTGTAATAACTAACAAACAAACATTTCAAACTTAATTAATTATAAACAAGCTACAGATAATTTGAAGTTGGATATGAAGAAGCTTAATAACAAAATTACATAAATAGAATTTTTCTTATTTAAATGCGACAGTTCGTAGTACAAAACAAATTTTGTTCAGGAATAAGGTTTTCTGAAAATTTCCAGCGAAAATTTTTGCAAAAATTTCCTAAAGGAATTATAACCTATGAGATAAATGAAATAAAAATACAAAAACCAACTGATATTAAAAGAAGAATGATTATTTTACAAGATAATATGAAACTGTGTAAGGGATTACATATGTAACATATTGTCCCGATGTACACATATTTGCGAAGCGACTTACTACCCTGTATATTCCAGAAACTTCTTAGTTTGCCCCAGCCTCAGCAATTTGAAACTATTTTATTAAAATTAAGAATTTTCCACATTAGATCGAACGCACTTCTAATAGGTTCCAAACAGTATATATATATAGCAAGATTTCACATATCTCTAAATTATTCACAGAAAATTAATACGGCACATAAATTAGACTTCGGATTGTAAAAATTAAGAATAAATAACCGATACAGTCTCACAAAAATAGAAGGATAAAGATAGAGATAAGGGATCAAAAACAACAGTTATTTTTCAAATTTGTATGAAAAGCCCTTAAGAAAATAAGTTCCTCCTTAAATTGAAAACAGTTATATGTATAGAAATCAAACTTGCGATAAAAGTAAAAAAGATAGAAAATAGGAAAATTGTATTTGTTTTTATGACTCACTTTTACATGTAGTATAATTTCCACCGCTATTTTAGCATAGAACGCTACTTTTAAACACGAATTGTTCCAACTCGATAGTCCCTTGCTTTACTGTAAACGGAAAATTCTTTCGTGTTCTCAACCAAATTTATCAAATTCCAGCAATGACACATGCTATGTTATTGTCAGTAGAACATGGAGAAATGTTTCCAGTAAAGTTTCGAGCGACTTATCGCCGATTTTCAGGAGACACTGCGATGATATCGCGTGTACAGTGCTTCTATCGGTGTTGATGCGCTTTAATACATAGTGCAAGAGAACACTAATAAGATTTCCCAGTGGGCCTGTAAATCCTTATAGATCACTCAAAAATATATCATATTGCTT
Organism: Bombus bifarius; assembly: GCF_011952205.1. Classification (NCBI taxonomy): domain Eukaryota; kingdom Metazoa; phylum Arthropoda; class Insecta; order Hymenoptera; family Apidae; genus Bombus; species Bombus bifarius. The sequence continues at coordinate 17,607 of NW_022884672.1, forward strand.
GTTTCAACTACTAGCAATTTAAAACGTCGTCTACATATATGTCGGAGATGAAAGGAAAGCCGAAGCCTTTCCTTGGAAATTTTGGGAACATCCTCTAGTACCTTAGCCTAGATTTTATTATAGTTGTAATGGCTTAAGATTTGTAATGAGCGAGATTGGGTTCGAGGTGACAATCGGTCGCTGAACGTAGCCACAGTCACGGGATGGATGTTTTATCTAACGGAGGTCTGGAATGGTTGTATGTGTTTTCCGAGAAATGTGGTTGTGGCGAAATCAACGAAATCTTCGCGATTTGTGAGCTATTTTGCTTGTTTCGACGCTTAAACGGTAGTGCATTGCATTTGCAGTGTAAAATGGAGTTCAACGAGCGCTTAAACGTCGAAATATCTCCAACGGGAAGGAAATGACGGCTAGATTTCATCGAAATCGACGAAATCTTCGCGATTTGCGAGCTATTTTGCTTGTTTCGACGCTTAAACGGTAGTGCGCTACATTTCCAGTTGTCACGTCCCGCGCTCCGCACGCGCCGTAACAAGAACAAGAAAACCATTCTATACAAAACACGCGAATAAGGATTTGAATGCACAAACAGACACACGGCACTACGAAACGAAAGGAAGGATTAACAAAACGAGGGCGATTAACGGATCCAACCAATAAACAAAGTACATATACACACAATTCTAAATAAACCAGGAAATAAGAATAACTACAAAAGGGGAAAATAATTGAAACGCCAGGAATATATATATATATAAATATATTTCAATCAATCAATTTGTAGAGTTACATATAAGTATAAACATATATGCCGAACATGTAATAACCTAGTAAATATTAGAGACAGTGCTTCCAATACTATGCAATAAATACAATATTATCAATTTATGAAATATAAGTATACATGAAGTCAACAACTAATAGTTTAACGAATACATAAAACATACAATATTGTATTATTAAAGAAATGAAGGTTACATTGTCAGAAATATATATATGTGTGCGAATTCTATCAAACCGATAATCTAAGATACATACTTAAAACTAGCCTACATTCCGGTAAAGGATAAATAAATAATTGACATTTCATTTCGTATGAATACTATACTGCCAAGAGAAATATGCATATGAATACGTACATATATATATATATATATTATCGAATACTCTATAAAATAAACTACTCAAAACAATAAATAACGCAATCGAAGAATTACAAAACATTAGCCATATTAAAATGACACACAACATAAATATATATGTCGGAGATGAAAGGAAAGCCGAAGCCCTTCCTTGGAAATTTTGGGAACATCCTCTAGTACCTTAGCCTAGATTTTATTATAGTTGTGATCGCTTAAGATTTGTAATAAGCGAGATTGGGTTCGAGGTGACAATCGGTCGCTGAACGTAGCCACGGTCACGGGATGGATGTTTTATCTAACGGAGGTCTGGAGTGGTTGTATGTGTTTTCCGAGAAATGTGGTTGTGGCGGCATGCGGCCTCGAGAGCGGGCCGAGCCACGTGTGATGTTGCCTCGGAGGTGTCGATGCAATGGGACATACATTGTATTAGTAATCAAAACTCCAGGCAGAAACTGCCTAGCAACGGCGTTTGAAACTTTCTCGATGCTTCCAACGAGTGTGCCTAGCAACGGCGTTTGGAACCTTCTCGATGCTTCCAAACGGGTATAGAAAACAAAATGCAATCGTACAGGGAGAAAAATCTCCACGAGGCTGGCATTCTTGCGATTGCCTTGGAGAGTGATACATCGAGCATTTTCGACGATCGCATTTGTGTCTAAGTTAGTTTCGCTTAGTAAGGAGTTATCCCGGTGACCGTGGATTCGTTTGAACTCAGACATTGCTAATAGTATTATTTAATTTAATTATTCGTAGATCGTATTATTCATTAGGCTTAGTGTTTGTTAGACTTATTATTAGTTGTACTTATTATTTGTTAAGCTTAGTGATAGACCTGTATATACGTGTAAATAAAATCTCGGCTTTGTGAAACGATGGCTAGTCCACACGAAGAGTCGTCGCGCGCCCAAAATTCGAATCGTGATCCGACATCAGAAGTGGGATTAGAACCGTTTAAAGTGCTACAAGAGCAAATGGTCCTTATGCGCGAGTTAATTCAGACGCTAGCGCACAAACCGGGGGAGCAAAAACCGAGTACGGAATCTAAGGATGCAACGTTACCACGTTTTGACCCTTAAGGCGCGGGCGCCGATCCATCCGCGTGGTGCTCTCATGCTGATCTGATTTTGAAAGACCACCCGATGCAAGATAGTGCGTTACTTTCCGCTCTAAATCGCGCCCTAAGGGGTTCTGCTGCGCATTGGCTTTCACAAATGGTGCGCGGTAGAAAGCTTACCTGGCCAACGTTTAAGGAACAATTTCTTTCGCGTTTTGGTGGCAGAGAGACAGCCGCTTCGGCGTTAATAAGGATATCCAGAGAACGACCGTCGGAGACTGAATCCCCGGGAGCGTACGGTAGTCGCCTCCGCTCCATGCTGCAGATGAAGTTGCAAGATCTAACGATGCCCGAAGTGATCAATGCCCTCGCCCTTTATATACTGAGTTCACAAGATCGACGCTTTCGGCGACTAACGCTCGCGAATAATATCAGGACGGAGGACCAATTTCATGATGAAATGAGGATTCTCCCTTACAACGATCAGCCGACATTTTCGCCAAGAAATTCACTAACGGAACCTGAAGCTAAACGAAGCAGGCTATCAGTTCCTCGGATTAAGTGCTACCGTTGTGGTGCTCACGGACATAGGAGAACGGAGTGTCGCCTGCAAACACAAACGGGGAAGGAGCAGGATATACGAAACCCGAAGGAAAAACGACCAGCCGCATCGTCGAAGGTGACCTGCTTCAAATGCCACGAGGAGGGACATATCGCGCCTAATTGCCCATCATCGCGGAAAAGTAACTACGATTCCATTGACGAACGCCGGATCGACTCCTGTGTAGTGGAAGCTCCGGCTGGTAGATTAAGCCATCTGGGTGAGTCGTATCCATTTTACTTTGATTCTGGGGCCGAGTGTTCGTTAATCAAAGAGTCCCTAGCCTCGAAATTTTCGGGTAAAAGAATAACCGATGTGGTAGTGATGCGGGGGATCGGGAATACTTGTATTAAGAGTACACTTCAGATTTTGTCCACTGTTTGTATTAACGGTCTTACATTGGAGATAGTTTTTCATGTCCTTGCTGACGATTACCTAAAATACGACATCATGATTGGTCGCGAGATTTTGAGCCATGGATTCGACGTAAATATCACGCAAAATAGCCTCGTTATTTGTAAAACAAAGGTCGTTAACGCTTGTGGTGAAGTCGCGGAAGATGCGGTCAATATTAACGAGGTTGACACTGATGTGATCGGTAACGATAAAGTTCGATTAATCTCTGTTCTCGAAAAATTTAAAGAATCATTCATTACGGGTTTCCCGCGTACTCGCGTCAGTACGAGCCAGTTGGAAATACGGCTAATTGATCCCAACGTCACCGTGCAGAGAAGCCCTTACAGGCTTAGCGAGGAAGAGCGAAGAATAGTACGCGAGAGAATAGACGAATTAATTAAAGCACAAATTGTAAAACCTAGTAATTCGCCGTTCGCGAGCCCTATGATACTCGTGAAGAAGAAGGACGGCTCAGACAGATTGTGTGTAGACTTTCGAGCGCTGAATAAAAATACGGTCGCGGATCGGTATCCCTTACCCCTTATTGCTGACCAAATCGCGAGATTGCAGAGTGCGAGATACTTCATTAGCCTGGACATGCCTAGCGGATTTCACCAGATTCCCATTCACCCTAACTCGACGGAATATACTGCGTTCGTTACCCCCGACGGTCAATACGAATACGTGACGATGCCGTTTGGGTTGAAAAATGCACCAGCCGTTTTCCAGAGAGCCATTTTCAAGGCCTTAGGCGACCTCGCTTATTCGTATGTCGTTGTTTATTTGGACGACGTTCTAATAATCGCCGACTCAATAGATCAAGCTCTAGAAAGGTTGCACACTGTACTAAACACTCTCGTAAACGCCGGATTTTCTTTCAATTTCGCTAAATGTTCTTTTCTGAAGACGTCGGTACTTTATTTGGGATATGTAATTCGTAACGGAGAAGTTCGTCCAAACCCGGGAAAAATACAAGCTTTGAATTCTTTACCTGCACCGTCGACCGTCACACAGCTTAGGCAGTTTATAGGTTTGGCCTCTTACTTCCGAAAATTTATTCCTAAATTTTCGCAAGTGATGAAACCCTTGTACGCACTCACTTCTAGTAACAAGCACATAACTTGGACGGACAGGCACGAAAAGATAAGACAACAGATAATTTCCGTTCTGACCGACGCGCCGGTGTTAATGATATTTGATCCCAATCGTCCCATAGAGCTACATACCGACGCTAGTTCGGAGGGGTATGGAGCTATTTTAATGCATAGAGTCGAAAAGGAAAACAGAGTCATCGAATATTATAGTAAAAGGACCAGTCCCGCGGAATCTAGGTATCATTCGTACGAACTGGAGACACTAGCAGTAGTAAGCGCCGTTAAGCATTTCCGACACTACTTACATGGACGGAAATTCTTAGTAGTTACGGACTGTAATTCTTTGAAAGCCTCCAGCAACAAAGTAAACTTAAACGACCGGGTTTATAGGTGGTGGGCTTATTTGCAAACATTCGATTTTGACATCATGTATCGAGAGGGTAAACGAATGGCCCACGTAGATTTCTTTTCGCGAAACCCCGTAGACTTGAATCGCCGTATGATAGACAAGGTCGCAGAGAAAGAGATTAATCTGGCCGAGATCTCCGAAGACTGGCTATTAGCGGAACAACGTCGCGATCCGCAAATCTCCGAAATCGTTAATAAATTACAGAACGAAGAGCTCGCGGAAGATATCGCGAATACCTACGAACTGCGATCCGGTACACTTTACCGTAAAGTACAACGAAAGGGCAGAACCCTTTGCTTACCCATTGTTCCGAGAGGTTTTAGATGGTCCGTCATCAACCATGTGCATCAGTCAATTATGCACTTAGGATGGGATAAAACGCTCGAGAAGCTCTATGAGTATTATTGGTTCGAGGGAATGGCGAAGTATGTTCGCAAATTTGTCGAGAACTGCCATGCTTGTAGAGTTTCGAAGGCTAGTTCAGGTAAAATACAGGCTGAACTGCATCCTATACCTAAGACCGGCATACCGTGGCATACGGTGCACATGGACATAACGGGCAAGCTGAGTGGCAAGAATGACTCGAAAGAGTATGTCGTCGTCTTGATCGATGCCTTTACGAAATTCGTGCACTTACATCACACACGCAAATTGGATTCGCTTAGCGTCATCAAGGCACTTAAGTCCGCCGTGTTTTTGTTCGGTAGTCCCTGTCGGATAATAGCAGATCAGGGTAGATGTTTCACGGGCCGGGAATTTCAAGAATTCTGTGCAAGCAAACAAATCAAAGTTCATTTGATCGCGACCGGTGCAAGTAGGGCCAATGGGCAAGTAGAACGTGTTATGAGCACGTTAAAAAATATGTTCACAACGGTAGAAACGACCGGGCGTTCATGGCAAGACGCGATCGGGGAGATGCAATTGGCTTTGAATTGCACCATCAACCGCGTAACCAAATCGAGTCCTTTAGAGTTATTGATTGGTAGAGCAGCAAGACCGTATGACTTATTACTACCTGATAACATCGAGGAAAAAGAAATAGATATCTCCAGTGTAAGACAACAGGCAATAAAAGAGATGGAAACTAGTGCTAGGTATGACAAAGAGAGATTCGATAAAACCAAAGCTAAAGTAGTTAGGTTTAATCCCGGTGATCTGGTACTACGCCGAAATGAAGAAAGGAACCAGACAAAATTGGATCCAAAATTCAGGGGTCCGTTTGTGATATCGGAGGTCCTGGAAGGAGACCGATATACCTTGAAAACACTGGATGGGAAAAGGTCATACAAGTACAGTCATGACAGGTTAAGGAAAATGCCGGATAGTTGCATTCCTGCGGAGTTGGATGTCTGTTGTGATGACGAGAACAGTGACCATGGCGATGTGAGTACCCCGATCCCAGAGGATCGTAGAATTATATGAGCCCAGGTGCGGCCATGGGATGGAGTTCAGTGCGGTCAGGCACTGGAAGTGACGATGTCACGAAGCTGGGAGCCGGTTTAGTACCGACAGCGACAATGTCACGAGGTTGGAGCTGGTCTAGTACCGACAGCGACAATGTCACGGATTTGGAGCTGGTCTAGTACCGACAGCGACGATGTCACGAAGCTGGAGCTGGTCTAGTACCGACAGTGACAATGTCACGAGGCTGGAGGCGGTCTAGTGTAGACAGCGATCGCGTTACGAAGCTGGTTATGTAACGAACTTTAAGAGTATGTGCGATTCGAAGGATGAGACCCATTTGGGTGTGAAATCGAGAATGGTCCGTCATGTCATTACGACCCGACTGAAAGCACGCAGAATGCAACTGGCACCTTGAATGCTAATCACAATGATACTAATCTTGTTTCCTTTTGTTTTGTTGACGAAGGTACACCCGAGGACGTGTGATAGTCAGGATGGCCGTGTCGGAGATGAAAGGAAAGCCGTAGCCTTTCCTTGGAAATTTTGGGAACATCCTCTAGTACCTTAGCGTAGATTTTATTATAGTTGTAATTGCTTAAGATTTGTAATAAGCGAGATTGGGTTCGAGGTGACAATCGGTCGCTGAACGTAACCACGGTCACGGGATGGATGTTTTATCTAACGGAGGTCTGGAGTGGTTGTATGTGTTTTCCGAGAAATGTGGTTGTGGCGGCATGCGGCCTCGAGAGCGGGCCAAGCCACGTGTGATGTTGCCTCGGAGGTGCCGATGCAATGGGACATACATTGTATTAGTAATCAAAACTCCAGGCAGAAACTGCCTAGCAACGGCGTTTGGAACTTTCTCGATGCATCCAACGAGTGTGCCTAGCAACGGCGTTTGGAACCTTCTCGATGCTTCCAAACGGGTATAGAAAACAAAATGCAATCGTACAGGGAGAAAAATCTCCACGGGGCTGGCATTCTTGCGATTGCCTTGGAGAGTGATACATCGAGCATTTTCGACGATCGCATTTGCGTCTAAGTTTGTTTCGCTTAGTAAGGAGTTATCCCGGTGACCGTGGATTCGTTTGAACTCAAACATTGCTAATAGTATTATTTAATTTAATTATTCGTAGATCGTATTATTCATTAGGCTTAGTGTTTGTTAGACTTATTATTAGTTGTACTTATTATTTGTTAAGCTTAGTGATAGACCTGTATATACGTGTAAATAAAATCTCGGCTTTGTGAAACGATGGCTAGTCCACATGAAGAGTCGTTGCGCGCCCAAAATTCGAATCGTGATCCGACATATATGTATATTTAATTTTATATTTCCCCCCTTTTTTTAAATTAATTATATATATATATATATATATATATATATATATATATTCATTTGTATTTGACAGTGTAGTTGCTCATAGAATCTATTAAAGAAAAATGTTAACAATGTGTTTTCATGATTTGTTTCTCGCGCCTGTTTTCCATTAATCCCTAAGATTCCTGTCGCTATAACGCGTGTTATTGTTCCGATGCGCACATGTAAATCTAACATGGCTGCTCATAAATATCATTAGTAAAGTTATAGTGGCGGGTCTTTTGTTTTGTTTGATATCGAAGTAATTTTCCGTCTGTCGCACGTTTTTCCTTATTCTACCGCAATTAGAACATTTATTTATTAATATTGTTTAAAGTGACAATAGTATTGTTCGTGTGAATATACATATATATATGTCGGAGAGGCAGTGGGGATAGGGTTGTCGGTGTTTGAGGAGTCTTCATTGAAGGTAGCCATCGTTGCGGTGTAGCGAAGATACGATTTATTGACACAGGTATGAATAACACAGGTTTGACAATCTATCACGGCGGTGAGACGTCCGCGACACTAGTGACAGTGGTCTCCGGTTCAATAACGAATCCGCGGCCAACGGGATGACAGATGGGCGTTCTCGCTGAATCTAAGTCTGACTCGTAAAAATAATTGCTGAGCGTAAAGACGTTACTCTTTGGTCGACGGGAGCGCGTAAAAGAATGCCCGTCCCGTGCCGATGATGCCACAGAGGAAAACTATAATGGGGTGTGTCTAAGGACACGAGATCATCGGATTCGTCGAGGAAAGCCTTCGTTTAGGAAGTAAGGGAAATTGACGTTGCTGCTAATTGGTCAATCTCCATATCGGTGGTTAGAAAAAGATGCTAGCCGCCCTCGAGGGAAAGTTGCTAGTGGGAGACGCCGCTCGTTGAAAAATATGTCTCCCCTATCTTCCCGTAGTTGGGACAAAGACTGTTTGTCTGTTTGAAGGACTTTAGTTAACTAAACCTTAAGATTTATAACGGGCCCTCGGGCTAGCCGAACATGTACTGCGGAGACGCATCGACATCTGGCAGTCATCTTACTCGAAGAATAGGGTCTGCGTGTGGCGAGCCACGGGAGAGAAACCGTTGGAATGTTTACTGTCGCGTGTCGCCACGAATATTTCTTTTAAGGAGAGCTATAGAATTACTCCATACCTTTGTTAGGCAAAGCGTTCATCCCTTGACCGCGGCTACGTTGGGCGACAGACTGTCGCCTCGAGCCAAAGCTCACCGTCACTAATCTCGAACAATTACAATCGGATTGAATAACTACAATAGTTTAGTTACAGTTATAGTAGACTTTAGATTGCAATGTTGCGGGGCTATCCGAAGGTTCCGGTGTCCTTTCATCTCCGACATATATATATATTTATGTTGTGTGTCATATTAATATGACTAATGTTTTTTAATTCTTCGATAGCGTTATTTATTGTTTTGAGTAGTTTATTTTATAGAGTGTTCGATAGTATAAAACACACACACACACACATATATATAAATATGTATTCATATGCATATTTCTTCTGGCAGTGTAGTATTCATACGAAATGAAATGTTAATTATTTATTTTATATTAACTTCATTTAATAAGATAGAACACGCACACGCACACGTATATATGTATATACTTCTGGCAATGTGATTTTCATTTAGATTCTTTAGAGATGTAATGTTGTGTATTTGAGGTTATGTGTCAATTATTTGATTTCATATATACATATATATCTTGTATTGTGACAACATAGTATTGAAGGTTTTGTTTCTAGATTATTGTGTGTTTAATGTGTGTTTACATATTTGTGTTTGATGATAGAATTTCTGTACGCAATTCCTCAAGTCGTTGCGGTGTTAATTATTTTGAGCGTTTGGCCTATCGACAGTTTGTCGCTTAGTCCCAAGTGTTGCGTTGTGTGTTCTATTTCTTTTGTAGATTATTATTAGTGGTTTAGTTTAGAATATGGATTATTTATATATTTATATATAGACATGCATGTTTCGTAATTGTTAGGGAAGTGATACATTTACACTGTACATGAGAGTGTGTGTGTAAGGGTTAGAGGGCGTCAAGGTCTTAGTGGAGACAAAAGACTGTTGCCAGATGTTAGAAGAATCTAGGGTAGTCGGTTGGCGACCAGCGTGCGTGCAAGACGTTCTGCAGAGAGTAATATAGATGTATAACTGTTGTGTGGGAAATATAGTCAATAATTTGTATTCCCAAATCCTCGAATTTCCTAAACAGTAATGTAGTTCTTATTTTATAACTCTTTAGCGGAATGTAGGCTAGTTTTAAGTATATATCTTACATTACTATTTGACTTAATGCGCACACATATATATATATATTTCTGACAATGTAACCTTTATTTCTTTAATAATACAATATTGTATGTTTTATGTATTCGTTAGACTATTAGTTTTTGACTTCATATATACTTATATTTCATAAATTGATAATATTGTATTTGTTGCATAGTATTGGAAGCACTGCCTCCAAGTTGATTGATTAAAATATATATATATATACATGTATTCCTGGCGTTTCAATTATTTCCCCTTTTGTAGTTATTCTTATTTCCTGGTTTATTTGTTTGGTTCGTAACACGTTCAATCCATTAGCTGGTTCTATTTATTTTATTTTATACTGGTTGGATTTATATTATATTGAACCATAAGTTTTTCAAATTGCACGTCGGTTATTGGTAGGTTTATTTAGAGTTGTGTGTATATGTATTTTGTTTATTGGTTGGATCTATTAGTCGCCCTCGTTTTGTTAATCCTTCCTTTAGTTTCGTAGCGCCGTGTGTTAGTTTGTGCATTCAAATCATTATTCGCGCGTTTTGTATAGAGTGGTTTTCTTGTTCTTGTTACAGCTCGTGCGGAGCGCTCGACGTGACATCAGCGAGCGCTTAAACGTCGAAATATCTCTAACGGGAAGGGAATGACGGCTACTTTTCGTCAAAATCGACGAAATCATCGCGATTTGCGATCTATTTTGCTTGTTTCGACGCTTAAATGGTGGTGCATTGCATTTGCAGTGTAAAATGGAGTTCAACGAGCGCTTAAACGTCTAAATAACTCCAACGGGAAGGAAATGACGGCTAGATTTCATCGAAATCGACGAAATCTTCGCGATTTGTGAGCTATTTTGCTTGTTTCGACGCTTAAACGGTAGTACATTGCATTTGCAATGTAAAATGGAGTTCAACGAGCGCTTAAACGTTGAATTATCTCCAACGGGAAGGAAATGACGGCTAGATTTCATCAAAATCGACGAAATCATCGCGATTTGCGACCAGTTTCGCTTGTTTCGACGCTGAAACGGTAGTGCATTACACTTGGCGTGTAAAATGGAGTGAAATGAGCGGTTAAACGTCTAAATAACTCCAACGGGAAGGAAATGACGGCTAGATTTCATCGAAATCGACGAAATCTTCGCGATTTGCGAGCTATTTTGCTTGTTTCGACGCTTAAACGGTAGTGCATTGCATTTGCAGTGTAAAATGGAGTTCAACGAGCACTTAAACGTTGAATTATCTCCAACGGAAAGGAAATGACAGTTAGTTTTCGTCAAAATCGACGAAATCTTCGCGATTTGCGAGCTATTTTGCTTGTTTCGACGCTTAAACGGTAGTGCATTACATTTGCAGTGTACAATGGAGTTCAACGAGCGCTTAAACGTCGAAATATCTCCAACGGGAAGGAAATGACGGCTAGATTTCATCAAAATCGACGAAATCATCGCGATTTGCGACCAGTTTCGCTTGTTTCGACGCTGAAACGGTAGTGCATTACACTTGGCGTGTAAAATGGAGTGAAATGAGCGGTTAAACGTCTAAATAACTCCAACCGGGAAGGAAATGACGGCTAGATTTCATCGAAATCAACGAAATCTTCGCGATTTGTGAGCTATTTTGCTTGTTTCGACGCTTAAACGGTAGTGCATTGCATTTGCAGTGTAAAATGGAGTTCAACGAGCGCTTAAACGTCGAAATATCTTCAACGGGAAGGAAATGACGGCTAGATTTCATCGAAATCGACGAAATCTTCGCGATTTGCGAGCTATTTTGCTTGTTTCGACGCTTAAACGGTAGTGCGCTACATTTCCAGTTGTCACGTCCCGCGCTCCGCACGCGCCGTAACAAGAACAAGAAAACCATTCTATACAAAACACGCGAATAAGGATTTGAATGCACAAACAGACACACGGCACTACGAAACGAAAGGAAGGATTAACAAAACGAGGGCGATTAACGGATCCAACCAATAAACAAAGTACATATACACACAATTCTAAATAAACCAGGAAATAAGAATAACTACAAAAGGGGAAAATAATTGAAACGCCAGGAATATATATATATATAAATATATTTCAATCAATCAATTTGTAGAGTTACATATAAGTATAAACATATATGCCGAACATGTAATAACCTAGTAAATATTAGAGACAGTGCTTCCAATACTATGCAATAAATACAATATTATCAATTTATGAAATATAAGTATACATGAAGTCAACAACTAATAGTTTAACGAATACATAAAACATACAATATTGTATTATTAAAGAAATGAAGGTTACATTGTCAGAAATATATATATGTGTGCGAATTCTATCAAACCGATAATCTAAGATACATACTTAAAACTAGCCTACATTCCGGTAAAGGATAAATAAATAATTGACATTTCATTTCGTATGAATACTATACTGCCAAGAGAAATATGCATATGAATACGTACATATATATGTCGGGTTTACATTAGAATTAGGGTTAGGGGCGTGAAACGAATCTTCGTTTGGGTTACACGTTGTCGTTATGCAATGGAGAAGACACTGACTAGTGCAAATACGATTATTATAGAACCGGACAAGTAACCGCGGTAGTTAGGTGCTCGAGAAACTAATGACAATGATCCTAGGTTCAATAACGAATCCGCGGTCGACGGGATGATAGATGAACGTACTCACAAAATCTAAGTCGGACGCGTAATATTCACTGGTCGTAAACAGTTACTCCTTTCATCAATGAGATCGCGAGAAAGAATGTCTTTCCCGTCCCGATCATGCCACAGAGGAAAACTATAATGGGGTGTG
>NW_022884673.1:0-14794 GCF_011952205.1 Bombus bifarius
AGAAAGCTACAAATAAAAAAAACTAGAAAAGAAGAGGTTAGGAGGCTAGAAGCGCGGCAAAACAAAGTAAGGTAGGGAAACGGCAGATGGCGACAAACAGGGGAAGACCAAGGAGTACTGGTAAAGCAGTCTTCAAAAATACACTGGACAAATACAGTTCGACAGAAAAAGAGACACCAGCCAGAGAGAAAGTAATGGAGGCAGTGGTGGAAAAAACAGAGAAAATGGAAAGAGGATTCGAGGCAATGATCGAGGAAATAAAATATATATATTGGAAAAGCAAGTGGAGGAGCTGAAGAGAGAAATGAAAGAGGAAAGGGAAAGAAGGGAAAGAGAGACAGACAGAGAGAAAGGAGAGTGGGAATGGGAAAAGAAAGAATTATTGGGTAGAATCAGAAGAATTGGAGAGGATCAGGACCGGACAGAGAGAGAGAGGAAAGAAGAAGAAACATAGTAATCAAGGGAGTGGACTGGAACGAAGGAAGCAATGAAGAGACAGTAAAGGAGTTCATAAACGAAAAAATGAGGATAGGGGCAGAAGTAGAAAAAACACATATGATAAAGGTGGGGTGGGGGGGGGCAAGAACACAATAATAGTGGCAACGATGAAATCAATGGAGGAAAAAATAAGGATAATGAAGGAGAAAAGCAAATGGGAAAAGGGTGTATACATGGACGATGATCTGACAAAAAAAAGAAAGGGATGGGAAGCAACACATAAGAAGGGTAGCCAGAGAAAGAATGGAACAAGGCGAATATGTAAGGACAGGATACAAGAAACTAACAATAGAGAACAAATGGTACAGGTGGAACGAAAACGAAGAGAGGCTGGAGGACGAAAGAAAGAGAGGGGAAGGAAAATGAAAAAAGAGGAACAGGAGGGGGGACTACAATGGGGATGAAAACGTGCTTCTGAAATGTAGCAGGGCTAATAAGTAAGGACAAAAGAGAAAAGTTAAAATATAGACTACCCAAAGAATTCGACTGGAAATGCAGAGCAGCAATGACAGTAAGGAAAAAAGGAAGAGCAAAGGGAAGAATAACAACGGGTATAAATAAAAACCTAAGAGAAATAGGATATAAAGGAATTAGTGATAATATAGTTGGAAGAAAAATAATATACAATTACAAGACGTATAGGATAATGATGGTTTATAATCAAGATACATAAGGGACATGGAAAAAAATAGAGGAAAGAGTAGACGGAAGAGAAGAGGAAGTGGTGATCATCGGCGGAGACTGGAACGCAAGAACGGGAGAAGAGGGAGGGTCGATAAACGAGGACGTAGGGACAGAAAAAAACAGACGATCAAAAGACAAGACAATAAACGTGGAAGGAAGAACACTGCTAAAGATAATCAATGGCAGCGATAAAGAAGGAGAGGAGCGGACCTATATTGGCGAGAGAGGAAACTCAGTAATAGACTATGTGATTGGCAATCAGGAGGCGACAGAAGAAATAATTTACATGAAAATAGGAAAAAGAACAGAGTCAGGCCACATGCCGTTAGAAATAGAAATAGGGGGGGGGCGCGGAATTACAAAAAAATGAGGAAAAGGAAGAAGAAGAGAAGGAGAAGAGGGAATGGACAAACAAAAGTGTGGAAAAATACTTGGACGAATGTAAAGACTGGACCTGCAACGAAAGAACAGTAGCGGAAATGTGGACAGAAATCAACAAGAAGATAAACGAAGCAATGCAAAAGAAGAAAGTAAAGATAAGGAATAGAAAGAGAGGAAAAGAGAGTAAAAGAGAGATGAGAAGGAAGGTGACAAAGTTTATGAAAGGAAAATACAATAGAGAAGCTCTTATGGAGGAAAAAAGGCATTCAAATAGAGGTGCAAACAAAGAAAGGAAAGATACGAAGAAGAAGAAATGGTGAAAATCAAAAAGATGAAAACAGAACAAGAAGCGTGGAAATACATAAATAAATACAGAAGAAGAAGAGAGAATATAGATGAAGATTATATGAAATAAGCGAGGAAGAGTGGAAAAATCATTTTATGGAAATTTTAGAAGGAACAGAGCACAAAGAGGGCAGGAAAAAAGAGGAGCATCGAGCAGAAGAGAAAATAATGGATGAGAGAGAAGATAATATATAGAGAAGGAAGAGGTGATATACAAACTAAGAAACTTGAAGGAGAAGAAAGCAATGGGGGAAGGCGGGTTAGAAAATGAAGTATGGAAGTATGCACCGAAGGAAGTGGGTGAAGCGTTATGGGCTCTGTTAAGGAAAATATGGAATGGGGTGGGGATACCAGAAGATTGGAAAAAAGGAGCAAATATGTCCGATATATAAAAAGAGGGAAAAGAGAGCAGGGAAGGGTTACAGAAAAGTAACATTAATGGATACAGCATACAAGATCTGTGCAGGGATACTGCACGAACGACTGAAGGCAGAGATTGAAAACAAACTGAAAGAGAGCCAATTCGGATTCAGAAAAGAAAGACGCGGTATTTGTGATAAACCATATCATAGACAAACAGTTGAGTAGAGAAAAAGAAAAACTACATGCCTGCTTTGCGGACTTAAAAGCGGCGTTCGACAGGCTAAACAGAAAGAAATTGGAGGAGAAAATGAGAAAAATGGGGATTAACGAAAACTTAACCAAAAGGATTAAAATGATATACGCAGAAACAAAGAATGTGGTAAGAATCAAGAATAACAACACAAAAGAATTTTGGACAGCGAGGGGAGTCAGACAAGGATGCCCGTTGAGCCCTACGTTATTTAACATCTACGTGGCGGGGCTGGAAGAAGAATTAAGGAAAGGACAAGTCGGGGGGGGGGGGGCATAGTGGTAGGAGAAAGAAAGGTATGGTCATTGACATATGCAGACGATATTGTGCTGATGGCTGATAGAGAGGAGAAGCTAAAGGAAATGCTAAAGAGAATCGAAATATTTTTAAAGGAAACCGAATTGGAACTGAGCACGAAAAAGACCAAGAGTGTAGTTTTCGAAAAAAACGAAAGAACAAGAGGAGACAAAGAAAATGGAAATGGGGAGAACGAGAATTAGAAGAAGTGGACGAGATAAGATACCTAGGGTACATACTACTGAAAAAACGGTAGTGATGAGAAACACATAGAAGACAGGAAAAAGAGAGCAAGAATAGCAATGAAGAAAACATGGAGCGTGGAAGAAAAAATTTCCAAACAGGACAACAAGAGGAGAATGAAGATGTTTGGAACGCTGGTAGAGAACGTGGCGCTGTTTGGAGCATAGGTATGAGGCTGGAACATGGAAGAAAGGCTGGATAGAATACAAAGAAGATATGTGAAATGGAGCTTAGGTTTAGATATGACAACACCGAATTATATATCGATAGAAGAATGTAAGCTAACAGAAATCAAAGAAAAAGTATTAGGAAGAGCAGCAAGGTATGAAGGGAAAGCCATAGAGTCAAAAAAGGAACTAGTAAAGAAGTGCATAAAGGAAAGAGAGAGAAACTGGGGAAATGGCCAATAACGGAAAAGAGCAAGAAAGAGAAAGAAGGGACTAGAAAGGATGAGAAATGGAGGGACACAGATGGAAGTAAGAGAAGAGCAAGAAAAGATGACACTAGACCAAATTATAGAAGAAAGGAGAAAGAGAGAAGCAGAAGAGAGGGGGGAAAGGATAAGGGAATCAAAATATGACAAACATTATAGAAAAATCGCCAAAGAAGAGTTAGCAAAATACTTAGAAGGGAGGATGAAGTGGAAGGACAGAAAAATATTAGCAAGATTCAGATGTGGAAACGAGACTAAATCAAGGGAATACTGGAAAGAAGAGGGAGAAAAAAGATGCAAGCTATGTAAAAAGAAAGAAGAAGACCTGAGACACGTAATAGAAGAATGAGAAATAACAGGAGAACCAAGGGACACGGAAAATAATAATAATAATAATAATAATAATAACGATAATGATAATAATAATAATGATAATAATAATGATAATAATGATAATAATGATAATAATGATAATAATGATGATGATGATGATGATGATGATGATGATGATGATGATGATGATAATAATAATAATAATAATAATAATAATAATAATAACGATAATGATAATAATAATAATGATAATAATAATGATAATAATGATAATAATGATAATAATGATAATAATGATAATAATGATGATGATGATGATAATAATAATAATAATAATAATAATGATAATAATGATAATAATGATATTAATGATAATAATGATAATAATGATAATAATAATGATAATAGTTATCCTTACTCATCCTCAATTATTAACAAATCACACACCCATACATTCTAATTGAAACGTTAAAAACCTTCCTTATTTTATTTTGTTTTTTTTTTATTATGGGTAATAGCACAGAAATCCCCATGCTATAGTAATTAGCAAATGATACAAAAATGTAAGTATTTGTAGAAACAAATAAGAACGTTTAATAAAGGAAAAATTAAAAAGAAAATGATAGATACTTCTACCTCTCAGAGTGATCAAGCAAAAGGACCAAACGCATCGAGATCTACAGTAAGACACGGTAAACCGGCCTATCCTGTTCAATATCCATGTTTAGTGTCCTATTATAAATGTATGGCATGAACAAGAACGGCAATCAAAATAATAAATCAGCAATAGCATTCGTAAATGATATGTTAATTACATCAGAAACAATAAACCGTGACAAATAAAAATCCAGCTGCAAGACCTAGTCAAGAAAGTAGAAAATTACGCTTTCCAACACGGAAGCTAAGAATCTACACCCATAAATGTGAAACAATCTCGTTCAGTCCATATATTTCAAAAACTTCAAAAGCAAAGTACGACGTGAGAATAAATTCGAAAATATTCTTCCATACAACAGAAAATATCAACGGAAAATTTTCCGATGCAAACAAAGTTAGATGCTTCGGAGTCCATCTAAACTTCGGGTTAAATCACAACGACAACATAAAGACACAGTTATAGAAAGCAGATAAATTCTTCTTATACCTCATAAGACTACCTTACTCGAAAGATTCGCACAGATCAATAAAACTTCACTGCTACAAAACACTAATTAGACCAACCATTCTAATGTATGGTCGTTAAATCTGTTTCAATGTAAGTGTCAACGCCACGGAAAAATTAAGAATCATTGAAAGAAAATACATCACAGCATGTTTAGGAATATATAGATTGCCAGAATTGAAATTTAGCAAATATAGCAAATCACAAGCTATACGAAGAGCCAAATTAATCCATATCGATTCTTCATTCTTAAATTAGTCAGACCACTGGTCAAAGATACACAAAATAATCACAAACTTCATCGTCGCCCACAATCTATAGTCAAACCCGTTATACCATAAACACGTTCAAAAAACAGGTTATTTCCCCCCGGAATCCTTCACCTGTTTAGATAGCGTGAAATTAATCCAAAACAATAATAACTTAGCATTATTCTATCACTACAGCAGAAACGTAATAATAAAAAATACTGTACGATAGCGACATAGACCATAAGGATAGCAATATAAGACTTATGTATAAATTGTCAACCGTAGATTTAAGTGAGACACTCAAAGACAATAAAGATAAATATTGGTGGCTAACCACCGTAGAAAATTAAATTATAGCAATAAGAAAACCGTATGTTTAGTTAGTAAATGAACCAAAGATTGTAAGCAAAGATCACAAAAGAACAATGCAAATGTCACGTAAACTTGAGGGTTAGACGATAAAATAAAATAGCTGAGTCGTAACACAACTATTAACTTTGTTTTAATTAAACTTTATTATTAATTCAGCAATCACAATGTAACACACACTGAATTAACATAAATCACAACTCACTCCAACCACGTTATGTAAGATTTAGTTACAACAATACGTTAAGTACGCGATTGTTATAAGGATAGAGACCGGTATAGATATATTGACTATTCTAAGGATACAGAATAAGTGAGTTTTTCTGGCGATACTATGTCTGAGAAAGGCTAGGGGTGAGTGTGTCTAAGGACACAGGACTATCGGATTCGTTGATGACAATTTTGGTTAAGGAAGTGAGGGCAGTAGACACCGTCTCCGATTGGATAATAAGACGGTTGGTGGACCAGGAAGGGTTTTAGCCGCCCTCGTGAGAAAGTTGCTAACGCAACATAGCAGACGCGAGGAAAACCTACTTTCCCTGTTAACCCGTAGTAAACAATAAACGTAAAAGGAAATCTAAGACAAGAGATACTCGCTTGGCCTGAAGGACCTTAACTATGAAAATTCCAAGACCCCTGGTGGGTACTTAGGACTACTGAGGGCACGCGCCAACGATGTGCAGACATCTGGGCGCCATCCTGCCCGCGGTGTGTGGCCTGGTCTCCGATGTGAATTGACTTTATACAAACACAGTTAAATTAAGAAAATGTTCCCTGCAATTGTGTAATCATATATACGTAATTATATATCTCATACTTATACTAATTTGTAAGTTCATAGTCTAAGGAATGGTTACATTGTAAGTCAAGAAATGGTAGTATGAAGTGCAACGTTTATGTGAGCACCTATACTAGGCGTACATTACGCAAACATTAAAAACTTCGCACAAGCTGAGACCCTCAACTCATAAATCAAATTCTATTTATTTTTGATTCATTGTAGTAAATGAAATCATTTACCAACATATTTGTCACACTTTTCTCATTCAGATAAGACCAAGCACGATATAATTTGGAGCATATTTGCTTACTGAGTAAATGATAATTAAATACATATCAATAAGTAAATCTAACATCACAAATATATTAGTAAAAGTTTAATTTTGGAAAAGTTAGAAATAAAAAAGTTTTACTTTTGATTCAGCACATAGATACATTGTCTCCGCGCTATCTGCCACTTGTAGTTTAATTTGATAATCCACGATAAGATAAACTTAAGTAGATGTTTATGTATTGTTGTATATTATTATATAAAATTAATTTTAATAAAAATTTAATAAAAAATTTTAATTCAAATCAAAATGTAGTATATTTAAGAATTTATGAGTTATAATAAATTTAATTTTTTAATAATTATATTTTAATATTAATTTGAAAGAGGATTCAAAAGTAAAATCAATAAATTAATTAATTTGAAAATAGTTTTGAAAAGTGTACAAATTGCCCGTCAATTTCATTTGTGGAATAAGTCGTAACATAGTAAAAATATTGGAAAATGTTTTTAGATAAAAAATTAGATTTTATAATATTTCATTTTTAATGAAAATTATTTAAATTGAATTTTTTTTAAAATAATAAATTTAATATTTTAGTTTAAAACTTATTAAATTATATTTTTGTAAAGTTGTATAATAAATAATTGTTAAAGTAATAATTTATGAAATAATATAATGATTTATAGATTTAGTAATGTGAATGAAATTTTAAAGAATTAAATAAGTAAAATAAATTTTGTACCTTTTGTATCAGGGTTAATTAACATAATTTAATAATTTTATTATTCTCGAAAGAAAAAGAGTTAAATATATAATTATGTTTTTGTTGAATAAAAAATTATAATATATATTTAGAAATTAAATGTTAATCGATTTTTTTATATCTAGTTTTTTTAAATGAATTTAATTTATATATAATAAATATAAAAAACTTATTTAATAATTTTTTACATTATTATATAAAAAATTTATGGGATAAACTATAAATTTAAATATATAATTAAATTGTTATTATTAAGATTTATATTATAATTATATTGATTTAGTAATAATTTATATTAATGAGTATTTAATAATTTAATGATTTTATTTTAAAAATTTAAGAAATTTATATAAAATTAAGTATAATGATTATATTAGTAATATTTTATGTTTAAAATTTTTATTTTTTAATAAATTTTGAAATATATATATATATATAAGGAATTAGGCAAATTAAATATATTCACCTGTTTATCAAAAACATGGCTTATTGATTTTAATTTTAAGTCTATCTGCCCAATGATTTAATTATTTAATGGCTGCAGTATAATTGACTGTACAAAGATAGCATAATCAATTGTTTTTTAATTAAAAACTAGAATGAAAGAATTAATGAGATATATACTGTCTCATATATATATATAATTAATTTCAATTTTTAGTAAAAATGCTAAAATATATTTATGGGACGATAAGACCCTATAGAATTTTATATTTATATATATTAGATTTTAAATTTTTTAAATATAAATATTTAATTGGGAGGATTAGTAAATTTATAAAACTTTATTTTAAATATAAACTTTAATTAAAGAATAATTAATGATCTTGTATTATAAATTAAAAGAATAAATTACCTTAGGGATAACAGCGTAATATCTTTTTAAAGATCATATTAATAAAGATGATTGCGACCTCGATGTTGAATTAAGATAAATTTTAAATGCAGAAGTTTAATAATTAAGTCTGTTCGACTTTTAAAATCTTACATGATTTGAGTTCAAATCGACGTGAGTCAGATTGGTTTCTATCTATAAAAATAAATAAATTATTTGTACGAAAGGACTATAATTTTTAATTAAATTATATTATTAACTTTAATTAATAATTTTGATTATATTAGCAAATTAGTGCATTAAATTTAGAATTTAAATAAATTATAATAAAATTATAATATATAATAATTTTTTTTAATTTTTTATTAATAATATTTATAATTTTGATTAGAGTGGCTTTTTTAACTTTATTTGAGCGTAAAATATTAGGTTATATTCAATTACGAAAAGGTCCAAATAAATTAATAATTAAAGGTTTATTTCAACCTTTTAGAGATGCTTTAAAATTGATATCAAAGGAATTTTTTTTTTAAATTTTAATAATTTATATTTATATAGTCCAATAATTATATTTTTTTTATCATTAATATTATGATTTATTTATCCTTGAATATATTCTTTTCTCTTTATTGATTATAGAATTATTTTTTTAATATTAATTTTGAGATTAATGGTTTATCCAATTATAATAATTGGTTGAGTGTCTTTATGTAATTATTCAATTTTAGGTTCATTACGTTCAGTTTCTCAAATAATTTCATTTGAAATTTTATTATTTTTGGTTTTTTTTTTACTAATAATTTTAATTGAGAATTATTCTTTATTTATATTTATAAAATTTCAATATAATATATATATATTTTTATATATCCTTTATATATTATTTTTATAATTAGAGCATTAATTGATTTAAATCGAGTTCCATTTGATTTGATTGAAGGTGAATCAGAATTAGTTTCTGGATTTAATGTTGAATATTATAGAAGATTATTTGTATTAATTTTTTTTATCTGAATATTTAAATGTTATATTTATAAGATTATTATTAACAATAATGTTTTTTGGATTAAATTGATGATCATTTAGTTTTATTTTAGTTTATTTATTTCATTTAATTTTATTAATTATAACTCGTGGTGTACTACCTCGTATTCGATATGATAAATTAATAATAATATGTTGGGTTGAATTATTAGTGTTAATTTTAATATATTTAATATTAATTTATTTAATAAAAGAATTTATTGTTTTGATAGTATTCTAATTTGTATTTAAAAAAATATTTAATTTTTAATAAAATTTTTTTATAATAAATTATTATTAATTTAAAAATTATAAAAATTTATATGTATATATGTATATATATATGTATATATATATATAGATTAAGTTTTTAATTATTATATTTAAATATATAAAAGTTTGTTTATATAAATTTAATTAATTAAAAAATTAATTTTTATTAAATTTATATATATACATATAAATAAATTATTTAATATTTATTTATTGATTTTTAATTAGTATTATTAATTTAAAAATTAATTTTATTTTAAAAATTATATTTAAATATGTGTGTGTGTGTATTTTATATATATATTTAAATATGTGTGTATATTAATAAATCTGTATGTATTTATATAAATATATTAATATTATTAGTAAGTTTGTGTTTATATATATATATATATATATATATATAAATATATGTGTATTTAAATTTTAAAATATTTATATATATATATATTTATAGATATATATATATAAATTAAATTTGATATGAGTTACATCTGGGTCATAAGTTGAACTGGAAGAAACACATACAAGAAAAAACTGAACACTTACATCTAATCAGAAATTCCATGTAGCTCGTAGCAAGAAAATCTAAATCGGACATATGCAGCCTGGTCTTATGAACTACAAAAATGGGGCATGGTTGCCAAATCAAATATGAAGAAAACAGAAACCTTCCAATCAACTATACTAACATCGATACTAAGTGCACACAAAATTCTCTAAAGCATATGACGACAAAATGGACAATTACATAAACTCGCTTGCCAAAAATAGTAATCCTTACTTGGGCTTTCGGTTCGGTTCGGGCCGAGGGTAACACACGGACGGAGATCTCTGGGGAAAAAGTGAAGTGTGAAGGGAAAAAGGAACAGGAAGCATAAAGAGGCATGAAGAAGGGAAAATAAAGAGTGAGCATACAAGGAGAAGGCAAAAGAAAAGCGAAAAAGGAGACAAGAACGGGAGAAAGCTACAAATAAAAAAAACTAGAAAAGAAGAGGTTAGGAGGCTAGAAGCGCGGCAAAACAAAGTAAGGTAGGGAAACGGCAGATGGCGACAAACAGGGGAAGACCAAGGAGTACTGGTAAAGCAGTCTTCAAAAATACACTGGACAAATACAGTTCGACAGAAAAAGAGACACCAGCCAGAGAGAAAGTAATGGAGGCAGTGGTGGAAAAAACAGAGAAAATGGAAAGAGGATTCGAGGCAATGATCGAGGAAATAAAATATATATATTGGAAAAGCAAGTGGAGGAGCTGAAGAGAGAAATGAAAGAGGAAAGGGAAAGAAGGGAAAGAGAGACAGACAGAGAGAAAGGAGAGTGGGAATGGGAAAAGAAAGAATTATTGGGTAGAATCAGAAGAATTGGAGAGGATCAGGACAGGACAGAGAGAGAGAGAGGAAAGAAGAAGAAACATAGTAATCAAGGGAGTGGACTGGAACGAAGGAAGCAATGAAGAGACAGTAAAGGAGTTCATAAACGAAAAAATGAGGATAGGGGCAGAAGTAGAAAAAGCACATATGATAAAGGTGGAGTGGGGGGGGGGGGCAAGAACACAATAATAGTGGCAACGATGAAATCAATGGAGGAAAAAATAAGGATAATGAAGGAGAAAAGCAAATGGGAAAAGGGTGTATACATGGACGATGATCTGACAAAAAAAAGAAAGGGATGGGAAGCAACACATAAGAAGGGTAGCCAGAGAAAGAATGGAACAAGGCGAATATGTAAGGACAGGATACAAGAAACTAACAATAGAGAACAAATGGTACAGGTGGAACGAAAACGAAGAGAGGCTGGAGGAAGAAAGAAAGAGAGGGGAAGGAAAATGAAAAAAGAGGAACAGGAGGGGGGACTACAATGGGGATGAAAACGTGCTTCTGAAATGTAGCAGGGCTAATAAGTAAGGACAAAAGAGAAAAGTTAAAATATAGACTACCCAAAGAATTCGACTGGAAATGCAGGGCAGCAATGACAGTAAGGAAAAAAGGAAGAGCAAAGGGAAGAATAACAACGGGTATAAATAAAAACCTAAGAGAAATAGGATATAAAGGAATTAGTGATAATATAGTTGGAAGAAAAATAATATACAATTACAAGACGTATAGGATAATGATGGTTTATAATCAAGATACATAAGGGACATGGAAAAAAATAGAGGAAAGAGTAGACGGAAGAGAAGAGGAAGTGGTGATCATCGGCGGAGACTGGAACGCAAGAACGGGAGAAGAGGGAGGGTCGATAAACGAGGACGTAGGGAAAGAAAAAAACAGACGATCAAAAGACAAGACAATAAACGTGGAAGGAAGAACACTGCTAAAGATAATCAATGGCAGCGATAAAGAAGGAGAGGAGCGGACCTATATTGGCGAGAGAGGAAACTCAGTAATAGACTATGTGATTGGCAATCAGGAGGCGACAGAAGAAATAATTTACATGAAAATAGGAAAAAGAACAGAGTCAGGCCACATGCCGTTAGAAATAGAAATAGGGGGGGGGCGCGGAATTACAAAAAAATGAGGAAAAGGAAGAAGAAGAGAAGGAGAAGAGGGAATGGACAAACAAAAGTGTGGAAAAATACTTGGACGAATGTAAAGACTGGACCTGCAACGGAAGAACAGTAGCGGAAATGTGGACAGAAATCAACAAGAAGATAAACGAAGCAATGCAAAAGAAGAAAGTAAAGATAAGGAATAGAAAGAGAGGAAAAGAGAGTAAAAGAGAGATGAGAAGGAAGGTGACAAAGTTTATGAAAGGAAAATACAGTAGAGAAGCTCTTATGGAGGAAAAAAGGCATTCAAATAGAGGTGCAAACAAAGAAAGGAAAGATACGAAGAAGAAGAAATGGTGAAAATCAAAAAGATGAAAACAGAACAAGAAGCGTGGAAATACATAAATAAATACAGAAGAAGAAGAGAGAATATAGATGAAGATTATATGAAATAAGCGAGGAAGAGTGGAAAAATCATTTTATGGAAATTTTAGAAGGAACAGAGCACAAAGAGGGCAGGAAAAAAGAGGAGCATCGAGCAGAAGAGAAAATAATGGATGAGAGAGAAGATAATATATAGAGAAGGAAGAGGTGATATACAAACTAAGAAACTTGAAGGAGAAGAAAGCAATGGGGGAAGGCGGGTTAGAAAATGAAGTATGGAAGTATGCACCGAAGGAAGTGGGTGAAGCGTTATGGGCTTGTTAAGGAAAATATGGAATGGGGTGGGGATACCAGAAGATTGGAAAAAAGGAGCAAATATGTCCGATATATAAAAAGAGGGACAAGAGAGCAGGGAAGGGTTACAGAAAAGTAACATTAATGGATACAGCATACAAGATCTGTGCAGGGATACTGCACGAACGACTGAAGGCAGAGATTGAAAACAAACTGAAAGAGAGCCAATTCGGATTCAGAAAAGAAAGACGCGGTATTTGTGATAAACCATATCATAGACAAACAGTTGAGTAGAGAAAAAGAAAAACTACATGCCTGCTTTGCGGACTTAAAAGCGGCGTCCGACAGGCTAAACAGAAAGAAATTGGAGGAGAAAATGAGAAAAATGGGGATTAACGAAAACTTAACCAAAAGGATTAAAATGATATACGCAGAAACAAAGAATGTGGTAAGAATCAAGAATAACAACACAAAAGAATTTTGGACAGCGAGGGGAGTCAGACAAGGATGCCCGTTGAGCCCTACGTTATTTAACATCTACGTGGCGGGGCTGGAAGAAGAATTAAGGAAAGGACAAGTCGGGGGGGGGCATAGTGGTAGGAGAAAGAAAGGTATGGTCATTGACATATGCAGACGATATTGTGCTGATGGCTGATAGAGAGGAGAAGCTAAAGGAAATGCTAAAGAGAATCGAAATATTTTTAAAGGAAACCGAATTGGAACTGAGCACGAAAAAGACCAAGAGTGTAGTTTTCGAAAAAAACGAAAGAACAAGAGGAGACAAAGAAAATGGAAATGGGGAGAACGAGAATTAGAAGAAGTGGACGAGATAAGATACCTAGGGTACATACTACTGAAAAAACGGT
Organism: Bombus bifarius; assembly: GCF_011952205.1. NCBI lineage: Eukaryota > Metazoa > Arthropoda > Insecta > Hymenoptera > Apidae > Bombus > Bombus bifarius. The sequence goes on from NW_022884673.1 coordinate 13,592, forward strand.
AGTGATGAGAAACACATAGAAGACAGGAAAAAGAGAGCAAGAATAGCAATGAAGAAAACATGGAGCGTGGAAGAAAAAGTTTCCAAACAGGACAACAAGAGGAGAATGAAGATGTTTGGAACGCTGGTAGAGAACGTGGCGCTGTTTGGAGCATAGGTATGAGGCTGGAACATGGAAGAAAGGCTGGATAGAATACAAAGAAGATATGTGAAATGGAGCTTAGGTTTAGATATGACAACACCGAATTATATATCGATAGAAGAATGTAAGCTAACAGGAATCAAAGAAAAAGTATTAGGAAGAGCAGCAAGGTATGAAGGGAAAGCCATAGAGTCAAAAAAGGAACTTGTAAAGAAGTGCATAAAGGAAAGAGAGAGAAACTGGGGAAATGGCCAATAACGGAAAAGAGCAAGAAAGAGAAAGGAGGGACTAGAAAGGATGAGAAATGGAGGGACACAGATGGAAGTAAGAGAAGAGCAAGAAAAGATGACACTAGACCAAATTATAGAAGAAAGGAGAAAGAGAGAAGCAGAAGAGAGGGGGGAAAGGATAAGGGAATCAAAATATGACAAACATTATAGAAAAATCGCCAAAGAAGAGTTAGCAAAATACTTAGAAGGGAGGATGAAGTGGAAGGACAGAAAAATATTAGCAAGATTCAGATGTGGAAACGAGACTAAATCAAGGAAATACTGGAAAGAAGAGGGAGAAAAAAGATGCAAGCTATGTAAAAAGAAAGAAGAAGACCTGAGACACGTAATAGAAGAATGAGAAATAACAGGAGAACCAAGGGACACGGAAAATAATAATAATAATAATAATAATAATAACGATAATGATAATAATAATAATGATAATAATAATGATAATAATGATAATAATGATAATAATGATGATGATGATGATGATGATGATGATGATGATGATGATGATGATGATGATGATAATAATAATAATAATAATAATAATAATAATAATAATAATAATAACGATAATGATAATAATAATAATGATAATAATAATGATAATAATGATAATAATGATAATAATGATGATGATGATGATAATAATAATAATAATAATAATGATAATAATGATAATAATGATATTAATGATAATAATGATAATAATGATAATAATAATAATGATAATAATAATGATAATAGTTATCCTTACTCATCCTCAATTATTAACAAATCACAC
>NW_022884674.1:0-22920 GCF_011952205.1 Bombus bifarius
TTGTTGTATGTCGTACCTTTACTTGTACCGGAATGCATTTGACTATATGGACCGCTTCTCCTGCGATCAAAGCCATGTGTCCTGGGTTTTGGTTATGGTGTATGCAAATTCGTCGGGCGGTAAGTTTGCCAAGCTTAAAGCGTTCTCTGTTAGTTTCTTCTGTGTGGTGTATCTTTGTGTCAGTGTATCATTGTATAATGTTTTCATTTCTCGAGTTTATCAGAAATAGGAATAACCTTTTATAGAAAAAGAAAATTTTATATTTATATATATTTGTTAAGGAAATTCGAGGATATGGGAATACAAATTATTGCCTACATTTCCCACACAACAGTTATACATCTATATTACTCTCTGAAGAACGTCTTGCACGCACGCTGGTCGCCAACCGACTATCTAGATTCTTCTAACATCTGGCAACAGTCTTTTGTCTCCACTAAGACCTTGACGCCCTCTGGCCCTTACACACACACTCTCATGTACAGTGTAAATGTATCACTTCCCTAACAATGTTATATTTTTTTTCTTTCCTTTTTTTCTTCTTCCCCTTTTTCTTTTTTTTTTTGTTTTTTTTATTGTTAAAACCTTTGTTTTATTTTAGGTTTTACGTACTTGTTATCAGTGAAAATAAATATTATGAATACTACTTGGATTGTAATTATATACATATATGCGTACGTATTGGTAAGTAGTATAAATGAGATTTGTTTTATTGTTATAAATATATAAGTATATATCATCAATAGGAATAAATATCACAAATGTACCTTGTTTTCGAGTATATATATATATATATATATGTGCGTGCAATGGTAAATATGACGGCTTATTTTTATGAGTCACTTGCATTATCAATGGAAGTGAATGTTATAAATATCGCCTACTTTACAACATGCGTGTATATATATATAGTGGTGAACATAAGTGAAAATTATATGCATAGTTATAAATGTTGTTTGTTTACAGGTGGATAGCATCAGTGTTTGGTTTCGTGAGTGGCGTACAAATACTTTACAGTTCCACTGTGTGGATTGCTATTCATGTTCTTCCATCCGTCGTTCAGAAAATGGTTGATGAGTTCGCCATCAGTTCTGTACACACATATAAAAATAGTTAATGTATATATGTAGTATCGTGAGTGAGAGGCCTGGGAGTTGGCGGGTGAACCGCGTGGAATGTCGCGAGAGCCGAGGCGTTTGTTTTTGATCGCGTAGTTTTGGAAAGAGGAGACCTACGTGATCTTGGCCACGAGCGGTTGCCAAGGGACGGGAAAAAAGGAATCAACAAACAGAGTTTGCGAGTGGCGTTGCCGAGAGAGTGTTGATTGCATTTTGTGAAAGTCGAGTCGTTATCTAATTATTTAGTTGTGCTGTTTTCTGTACGTTTGGTGTGAATAGCTCAGGTTGAACAACAATCGTCTTTTTCTGTCCGATTAACATCTGTATCATCCATTCCTTGTAAATATATTATATCACGATATTACATTTTTGGGGGCTCGTCCGGGATTGGACAAGACAGAAAACGAAACGGTTTAACAGAGCTATTCGAGCTAGTTGTGAATTTACCGGTACGCGGTGCGATAAAAGACGATATCGTTGACTGTTTAAGTTTGTGTAGTGTGAAAAATGGCAAATATTGGGGACGAACGATTGTCGGGTGAAGAGGGTTCGACGCTGGAGGAGCTGAGGAGTAAGCTCGCGCGAATGAACCTCCCCATATCTGGTGCGAGGTCAGTGCTGATTGCAAGGCTGAATCGGGCGTGTAGGGCTGGACAATCGTATCCTAAGGGATCGACGGGCGGTGAAGAGCTAACCGGTCAACGAGATTTAAGAAATGTACAGAGAGCTGAGCGTGATTGTAACGAAGATGAAAATTTTGAGAAAATAAATACGAAGGAGTTGAAGGAGCGCCTCGCTAGTTTGGGTTTAAAAACGACGGGAAGAAAAGTAGAATTACGCGCACGGCTACAAGCGGCCATGGATGGTAATGACATATCGTCGGAAGAAGAAAGCGACGACGAAAGTGAGTATGAAGATGACAAAAAAAAAAACGCAAGAGGATACAAGAGAGGTACGCGAAGGGTGTATCAGGACCGTGATGAATATTGTCGAAGGGCATGTGTTGGTTCGACACTGAGTTTTAGAGACGTCGAAGATGCATTAGAGTCGTTTAGTGGCAACAAAGGTGAAAATGTCGAACGATGGTTCGAGTCGTTCGAGGAAGTCGCTGATACGTGCATGTGGTCGGATGGGCAGAAAGCAGTCTACGCGAGGAAGCTGCTGAAGGGATCAGCGAAAATATTTGCGAGCTTCGAGTGTCATGCCAGGACTTGGCATGAGTTGAAGAGGGGGCTAGTGAAAGAATTTTCGAGGAAAGTCAACAGTAGGCAAGTACATCAGAAACTTGAAGAAACAAAAAAGGAGAGTGATGAAGCATGTTTGGCTTACATGTACCGCATGCTCGAAATAGCCAACCATGTGGACATAGAGGAGGAAGCAAAGGTGGAATACATAGTGGATGGAATAATAGACGACGAGAACAATAAGGCTATATTGTACGGCGCTACGTCAATCAAAGAGTTGAGGAAGAGGTTAGTGATGTACGAAGAGCAGAAGAGTCGCAGAGTAAAGTCGATTGTGAAGCCGGCTAAAACCCAGAAGAACGGGAAGCCCAGTCAATCTGTAGATGCAATGAAGAAAAGAAGATGCTTCATTTGCGGTAGTGAGGATCATCTAAGTGTTAAGTGTCCGGAGAGGGGAGAAGGTGTTAGGTGTTCCGAGTGCAGCGGATTTGGACATATTGCAACGAGGTGTACGGCACGACCGAAAGAGACTTGCGTAGTGTCAAGATCCGAAAAGGGGAAGTATGTGAAGGAAGTGGCGATAGATGATTGTAGGTTTGTGGCACTAGTGGATACGGGTAGTGATCTCACGTTCATTCGATCAGACGAGTATGCGAGGTTAGGGTCACCACCGCTAGGTAAATGCACGCTTAAGTTCGACGGTGTTGGTTCCGCTGGCAATGAGACCTGGGGTGAATTCACCAAGGTAATGACGGTTGATGGGTGTAAACTGCCAATCACTTTGCACGTTGTTTCAAACAAAATATTGACGAAGCACGGCCTGTTGTTAGGCACTGATTTTCTGGATCAGGTAGAGTTACGGGTTAAACGAGGCGAAGTGACTTTCTTGCGGCTTGACGAACAGACTAACAAAGACGTGCCGGATGTGTTTAGAGTTAACGTGGTAGAACAGACCGACGAAACAGACCTAACACACGTACGGGAACCGCATTATCGTGAAGCGATTCGCGATATCGTTAGGGGGTATAGGCCGGAGAAAAAGCGGGACGTTGGGATAACGGCAAAAATCGTTTTAAAGAGTGACAAACCTGTGGTTCGAAGGCCGCGAAGATTGGCGCCTTCGGAGAAAAAAGAGGTGGACGAGTTGATGGAATTATGGACAAATGAAGGCACAATAAAACCGTCAAACTCAGAATATGCAAGTCCCATAGTTGTAGTTAGAAAGAAAGATGGTTCTATCAGAGTCTGTGTTGATTTTCGCGAGCTTAATGAACTTATTGAGTGTCCACATTTCCCATTGCCTTTAATTGATGATATTTTAGATGCATTGCAAGGTACTCAGTTTTTCACAACGTTGGATTTAAAGAATGGTTTTTTTCACGTGTGTTTAGACAAAGACAGCCGAAAATATACATCTTTCGTTACGCCATCGGGGCAATATGAATTTTTGAAGTTGCCGTTTGGTTTAAAGATTTCACCCATTGTGTTTCAGAAGTATATTTCGATGATCTTTAAGGAACTAGTAGGTAAAGGTATTGTTATCGTGTATATGGATGACATTATTATTCTTGCAAAGAATTTAGAGGAGGCGTGGGAACGTTTGCAAATGGTCATAGAGTTAGCTGAGCAGTATGGGCTAATTATAAACTGGGGAAAATGTCGTTTTCTGCAGCAGGAAATTGAATATTTGGGGTATATAGTCTCAAAAAATACCATAAGGCCGTCTACACATAAAACTAGGGCAGTAGCAAACTTTCCCAAGCCAACATCTGTTAAAAAGGTTCAGAGTTTTTTGGGACTTACGGGGTACTTTCGAAAATTTATTAGGGGATACGCGAAGATTGCTAAGCCTTTGACGGATTTGTTGAAAAAGGAGGTAAAATTTCAGTTCGGCGATCGAGAAGTAGAGGCCTTTGAAATCTTGAAAACAGCGCTTGTCAACGAACCAGTGTTAAAGTTGTATAGAATGGGCGCGGAGACTGAGTTGCATACAGACGCGTCCGCAGAGGGTTACGGAGCAATTTTAATGCAACTAGATCTGGACGATGGAAAATTCCATCCGGTCTACTTTGCCAGCGGAAAAACAACTCCCGCCGAGGCAAAGTACACCAGTTACGAACTGGAAGTACTAGCAATTGTAAAAGCGTTGAACAAGTTTAGAATATATCTGTTAGTTATGCCGTTTACTATCGTCACGGATTGCCAAGCGTTTGCTATGACAATGAAAAAGAAAGATTTGTGTGTGCGTGTAGCCAGATGGGCCTTGTTACTAGACGAGTTTAAGTATCAGGTGTGTCATAGGTAATGCCAGGTAAAAGCATGCAGCATGTGGATGCTCTGAGTAGAAACCCCCTGCCGAGCACTATGTATGTAACGGAAAGTGAAGACGGGCTGATTGCACGGTTGAGAAGTGCACAGAACAAGGACGTTGAAGTCCGTAGGATTTTAGACGCCGCAACGTGCAATCAGGTCGATGGGTATGTAATAAGGAACAATATTTTGTATAAAGAGTGTACGGATGATGTGTTAATAGTAGTACCGAAGGCTATGCAGGTTCAGGTAGTCAGGCAGGCGCACGAGCGTGGGCATTTTGGGGTCACCAAAACAGAAGCTATAGTCAAGAAGGACTTTTGGTTTAAGGGGCTACGTGAAAAGGTCGAGCATGTGGTATCTAACTGTCTCGATTGTATCCTAGCCGAACGAAAATTGGGCAAGCAAGAGGGATATCTAAATCCGTTAGACAAAGGTGACACACCGTTAGACACTTACCATATTGACCATGTGGGCCCTATGACAGCTACAAAGAAAAGATACGCACACATCTTTGTAGTAGTGGATGCGTTCACGAAGTTTACGTGGCTTTATCCTACTAGATCTACTGATACCGCGGATGTTATCGATCGACTGAAGAAGCAAGCGGCTGTTTTTGGGAACCCACGACGAATTATCTCTGATCGGGGAACAGCGTTCACATCCAACGCGTTCCAAGAGTATTGCGAAGAAGAAAATATAAAGCATTTATTAGTCACGACGGGGGCGCCGAGGGGGAACGGGCAGGTAGAGAGGGTAAACAGGACACTCATAACTTTACTAACTAAACTGACTGCCCCTAAACCCGATGATTGGTATAAACATGTCGACCAAGTACAGAAATACCTGAATTTTACATTAAACAGGAGCACGGGAAAAACTCCTTTCCAGCTACTTGTCGGGGTCGAGATGCAAACTAAAGAAGACCCACAGATCCGAAAATTGGTTGAAGAAGAATGGGTGGTGGAATTCGAAGAGCAACGTCGTGAACTGCGTGAGGACGCGAAAAAGAAAATTGCTGCTACTCAAGAGGAAAATCGGAGGCACTACAACAAAAGAAGAAAAGGTGCGAAACAGTACCTAAGTGGAGAGTTGGTGGCCATAAAGAGAACGCAGTTTGGCCCAGGATTAAAACTGGGAGGAAGATTTTTGGGTCCGTACCGGATAGTGCGAGCAATGCGGAATGATCGCTACATTGTGCAGAAGGTAGGAGAGCATGAGGGGCCAAAACGGTCATCAACTACTGCTGATTTTATGAAACCTTGGGTCATAAACGCCGAAAGTGACGCATCTGATGACAGCGAGATAGAAGGCAACATCTGAGGGCAGATGTTATTGCAGGATGGCCGAGTGTAGTATCGTGAGTGAGAGGCCTGGGAGTTGGCGGGTGAACCGCGTGGAATGTCGCGAGAGCCGAGGCGTTTGTTTTTGATCGCGTAGTTTTGGAAAGAGGAGATCTACGTGATCTTGGCCACGAGCGGTTGCCAAGGGACGGGAGAAAAGGAATCAACAAACAGAGTTTGCGAGTGGCGTTGCCGAGAGAGTGTTGATTGCATTTTGTGAAAGTCGAGTCGTTATCTAATTATTTAGTTGTGCTGTTTTCTGTACGTTTGGTGTGAATAGTTCAGGTTGAACAACAATCGTCTTTTTCTGTCCGATTAACATCTGTATCATCCATTCCTTGTAAATATATTATATCACGATATTACATATATATATTATTTATTTTTTTTTATATATATAATTTTCGTTTGGATCTGTTCCTTTGTACGAATACTGTATCCCTGTATATAATATAATATATATAATATGTTATAATTATGTTAGTTGTTATTTATTATATATATTTTCCTTAACTCTCTCCCCCTTTTTCTTGTTTTTTTTTTTTTTTTTTTTTTTATTAGTACCTAACATTGCTATTATGATGCTGTATTGTATTGCATTGGCTGTTATTTGTATGTGCGCGCGACGAATTTTTCAACATGGTCGCTCGCGTGTCTCTTTGGTATGGCGTTGGTTTAATGTCAACAGTAACGTGTTGTTGAAATAACTAATTAATTGTTAATCACTATAATTTTATTTAGTAGTGTTTTGTAATATTGTTTTGTGTTTCATGATATTGTGTGTGTCAATACCGTGTGCTACTTTAATGCGATAGCATGGATTGTATTGTTACCGAATTTCAATAGTCATTGTTTCGATTATACGTGACTTGCATTTATGTAAGTCTCGTTTAATTTAGTTAATGTTTTGTGTATTTTGTTACCAGTTATTTCGTGTAGCATAACTTTATTCCTTTGCACCGAGTTCAGTCATGTCTTGTCGTTAATATTTAGTTAGTCTATCTCGATTAATATATATATTTAACAAATATTTAAGAAACAATGGCGAGTGTAGTGGAATCGTTGGACGAAGAAATGGTTTTGACATTGTCGGAAAAGCTTAAAGCATGGGATGCGAACTTTCGCGATATGAGTGCAAAACTCGCCGAATTACAAAGCGGCTTATTCGAACTTAAAACAAAACAAGAACCTAAAACACCCGTATCGCCGCCGACAACGCAACAAGAGACGGTCCAGCCGAGTGGACATACCCAGCCAATTAAGCGAAAAGATGCGATCGAATCGGTGCCAGTGTTTGACGGATATCGACCATCGGTATTCCACTTTTTAAGAGCTTGTGAGCGCGCGCGAAATATGATTCCCAGATATCAAGAACCTCAATTGGTAAAATTCTTAGTAAATAAGCTCCGTGGACACGCGCTCCTCGCCATCGAAGACACAGAATTAATGAGTCTAAACGATTTCGGAAACAAATTAAAGGATCTATTCGGCCCAAAGAAATCTCTTAACGAATATAAAGGGAAATTAGGAACGATATTTCAACGACCCGGGGAGACATATTACATTATATGGATCGCGTTAGAAATCTTAGATTAGCAATAATTGACGGAGAAAGAGGCGACTACGGCATCATATCCCCCGATATCCAAGATACTATAGATTGGGAAACGAAAGAAGCTTTCGTTAAAGGACTTCCGAACGAGGTATATGTGCGAGTAAAAATAGCAGGGTACCATACTTTAGAAGATGCGTATCGTCAAGCCGTCAATGCAACACACGAATTGAAACAAATAACCGATAGAACGCGACCCCAACGACCGACACCCTCGAACTATTACAGACGCGACAACGCACATCCTTCGAACACTAACAACAATATCAGGAACAACCGCCAAGATCGAAGATCGCTACCTCCATCGCAGAATTTTTTGAATTCTACAAGACAAAATATCACGTGTAACTATTGCAAAAAACCCGGGCATCTAGTGAAAGACTGTTACAAATTTAAAGCCCGAGTAGATGCCGGATTAATCGTACCCTATGCTTCGAGACCATCGGGAAACCAAACACGTCCTTCGGGAGAATGGGGCGAGCCACGAAGGAACGATACGCCGAATCGCCCAAGAGTACAGGCGGCAACCAGGCGACCGGCGCCGACGGCAACAAACAGAACAAGGACAGCCACCCCCGCGTGATCGACTCCACCACCCATAACGAGAGACTGAGCGAACGCAATGCCGACCATAAGATCGAACGAACAACCACTAAATATTGTGGGGGAGTCATCCCACAACCAAACGAGGTCACAGACAGAGAATCCAGAATCTCAAGGCAAAAGGAAAAGAGTGAAGCACAAGCAACCGGCGAAGGAAAATCATCAGGAGTTGAATTCAGATTCGGAAGGCGACCTCTCCGAATTATTTCAATAAAATTTAACGATTTCCCAACGACCCCAACTGCACGAATAGTTTCCCCAGATCTAAAGACTAAGACGAGTTTATTATTAGACTCTGGATCGGAAATCAACATTATCAAGAAACCTGCTATACTCGATTCAGCCATCATCGACGAAAAGGAATCAATCGAAGTGCGAGGAATTAGGGCAACGAGCCTGGTCTTCTTAGGGCAGACGGTAATACAGGTTGCGGGCCATCCGGTTGTTTTTCATGTAGTCGATGATTCATTGCTAATCGATCAAGACGGAATCCTAGGATCCGAATTTCTTGCAGATTGTAAGGCTCGTTTAGATCATGAGGGAAAACATATCAGATGGGGAAATATTTATATTCCCTTCGATACTAAAGAAAAAATAATTATACCGAAGCGAAGTTCAATAACGTGTTCGATTAATATCGCTAATAAGATAAAAGAGGGATTTATTCCAAGAATCGAGCCGAACAAGGGAATCTATTTTGGTAATGCAGTTGTGAGGAATCATAAAGGAAAAGGTTACATAAGAGTAATAAATACTACTTCGAGACATTACGTATTTACAACACCAACGATGGTAATTAAAGAATTTGAAAATCCCCCCCGCCCCCCCCCCGCCCCCCGCTTCCTAGGACAGCGTGCAATACAGTTCTAAGATCGGAGGAAAGTAGATACGATAAAATAAATGAGTTACTACGATTCGAACATTTGAACGAAGAAGAAAAGGAAAATGCTAAAAAATTGATTCGTAATAATCAAGATAGGTTTCATATTCCAGGAGATACATTGGAAGCAACCGAAGTTCTGGAACATAGGATAATTACAACGGATAATATACCCATCAATACTAAACAGTATCGATATCCACCAATACATCGAGAAGAAATAAATCGACAGGCCCAAGAACTACTAGATACGGACGTAGTGGAACCATCAATATCTCCATATAACTCCCCGTTATGGATTGTGCCCAAAAACCCGATTCGCAAGGAAATAAGCGCTGGAGATTAGTCATCGATTATAGAAAATTGAACGATAAAACGATTGGCGATGCCTTCCCACTACCCAACATTACAGAAATATTGGATCAATTAGGAAGTGCAAAATATTTTTCCACGTTTGACTTGGCATCGGGCTTTCACCAGATCCGTATGTCACAGGAAGATGCCCACAAAACTGCATTTTCGACACCATACGGGCATTTTCAATTCAAAAGAATGCCCTTTGGATTAAAAGATGCCCCAGCAACATTTCAACGTTTGATGAATTCAATATTATCTGGTCTGCAAGGAATAGAACTATTCGTCTATCTGGATGACATAGTGATTTATTCCACGTCTCTCCAAGAACACGAAATTAAATTTAATAAATTAATGGAAAGACTGAGGAAAGCTAAATTACGATTACAACCTGATAAGTGCGAATTTTTACGACACGAGGTGAATTATTTAGGACATATAATTAGTGAGGATGGCGTGAAACCCGACCCAAAGAAAGTCGAAGCCGTATCAAAATTTCCACGACCAAAGAGGGCGAAAAATATCAAACAATTTCTGGGACTAGCAGGATATTACAGAAGATTTATACCCCGATTTCCCCAAGGTCGCGAAACCATTCACACAACTATTAAAGAAAGACACTCCCTTTAAATGGACAGAAAATCAAGAAAACGCATTCAATAATTTAAAGACAGCGTTAGTGACGAAACCCATCCTGCAATATCCGGACTTTTCTAAACCCTTTAACCTTACTACAGACGCATCAGGATATGCAATAAGCGGTGTACTGAGTCAAGGGCCAATCGGAAAGGATTTGCCGATTGCGTATACCTCAAGGCTATTAAATCCCGCCGAACAAAACTACTCTGCCATAGAAAAGGAGTGTCTGGCAATTGTTTACAGCGCAATGCACTTCCGACCGTATCTTTACGGAAGAAAGTTTACCATCGTAACCGATCATAAACCTTTAGTGTGGATGCATTCTATCAAAGATCCTACTTCAAGAATTTGGAAATGGAAATTAAAGTTATCGGACTTCGAATTTGATATTGTATACAAAGAAGGCAGGGCGAACGCAAACGCAGACGCATTATCTAGGAACCCCCCGGAAGTTTGTTTACCAATCAGAAAGAGAGAGGAAGTCTCACCGATTCGCTATCCTGTCTCAAAAAGATTCGAAATAGATACGTCAACCGAAGACTCTCCCATATTCGAAGCTAAACCACACGTCTTGCCTCAATCCAGTGATTCTAAAAATCAAGGAAAGGGTTTTACCCGAAAACATTTTACAATAGAAGAAACCCCCATAAAATATTTAGACCAAGCATTAGCAGAAATCGATGTAAGTACAGATAGAGAAATAACCAATCGAGAAAAAGAAGGCACGGATACAACAAGCGAAAAAGAGACCTCCACTGTAATTCCAGAACTAATTCAACAACGAGAAAAGGACACGAGACCTACGATAATTGCGGAACTAAGACTTTCAGAAACCCGAGACTCAATTGCGAGAGTAAATGACCATAAAGTAGTATTTATAGATATACATGGCAATCCGATAGATAAAGGAGCCTTAGAAATGAAGGAAACGGGAAAATTACCTCGTTATGAAGATTTAATGTTAGAAAAAGCAAGATTGAATTACGATTCTGGAAAATACATTGTATTCCTACCGATAAAGGAAAATAGAAATATCCCAATAACACCAGAAAATTTATTAAACTCGCTAAGATCTCTATTAGACGCAGTAAATGAAAAACAGTTAACTTCGTTCAGCATTAGCAAAGGAAACTTGGAGGAAATACCCTGGCGATATACAATCAGAAAATTAAAGGAAATATTTATGGAAAAAACCTTAACCATCACCATTTGCACTGGGGAAGTAATTACCCCATCTGTGGAAGCGCGGAACAACATAATACGAGAAAAACATGAATCAAGCGTAGCAGGACACAAAGGAATAACAAAAACTTATCAAAGAATACGACAACATTACTATTGGGAAAATATGAAAAAGGAAATTCAAGATTACGTAAGAACATGTAAGGAATGTCAATTGAAGAAACTCACAAGAATAAAAGCAAAGCAACCAATGGTACTTACAGACACACCAGGTAAAGCGTTCGATAAGGTTAGTATGGATATTATAGGTCCATTACCAAAAACCCAAAAGGGAAACGAATATATATTAACTATCCAAGACTTATTAACAAAATACTCAATTGGGATTCCACTAGGAGGAATCTCTTCAGCCGAGATAGCGGACGTTTTTGTAAAGCGATTTATTTGTCGTTTCGGGTCACCGAGAGCTATTCTCACTGATCAAGGAACGAACTTTACATCCTCACTAATGAAGAAAGTAGCAAAGAGATTCCGCATCAAACAATATACCACGACGGCATATCATCCACAAAGTAACGGTTCAATCGAAAGATCTCACCACGTGCTGATAGAATATCTCAAATTATACATTGAAAATTCCAAAAATTGGGACGAATGGGTAGAATTAGCTATGTTTTCCTATAATACCTCTGTACACGAAGGAACGAAATTCTCCCCGCACGAATTAGTTTTTGGACATCTAGCCAGAGAACCTACTGGTGAAGTAATAATCGAAGAGAACATGGAACCAACTTACGCAGAATATCTCGAAGATCTGTTCGATAAAATTAACACCGTACAACGAATGGCAAGAGAAAATTTGATAAAATCCAAACTAAGATCAAAAGAATATTACGACCGACGAATCAACCCCCAAGATTTTAAAATAGGAGATTCGATATATTTACTAAAAGAACCCAGTAAAGGAAAATTCTCCGATCAATATACTGGACCATACAAAGTGCTAGAAATCTTGCAGAACCAAAACGTCAAGATCGAAGTAAAAGGGATTCCGCGAACGGTGCATTTAAACAAGTTAAAACTAGCGCATAATCGAAATAAGCAATGAATAAAGCGATTTCAGTGGGCAACGTAGTGCGGTAGTATATGTTATAGTGCTGTTCGTCGAATAATACAGATATCGAACACCTAAAAGGAAAAAGGAAAATTATTATACGTGTTTCAATTATTGCTTAAATATAAAACGTGTTAACTCAATGAACAATTAACTAGGGAAAGTGAAAGTTACCTTGTGAACAAGTGATCAACATACAAGAAAGTGTACGTGCAAGTATAGGTTATGGATCGTTGTTCGTGGAACACAATGTATGACAGCAACCTAAAATAAGTGAATAAATTAGTTTCAATTGTCTCGGTGCAAAATACAAGGTTACTAAATGTTATAACTATATTATGGATAAATCAAAAGGAGGTGTAACACTGTTCGTCGAATAATACAGATAGCGAAAACCTAAAAAGAAAAAGGGAAAATTATTATGTGTACTCCAATTATTGTTTGAATATACAACATGTCGATTCAATAAATAATTAAAAGAGGGGAAGTGAAAGTTACCTTGTAAACAAGTAATCATCATACAAGAAGGTCTACATGCAAAATAGGTTATGGCTCCCTGCTTGCGGAACACCATGTACCAGCTGAAAATAAACGAACGAATTAACTTCAATTGCCTTAATGCAGAGAGCAGCATCGCTAAATGTTATAACGGTGCTGTGGAGGCGTGGCACTGTTCGTCGAATGACACAGATAGCGGAAACTTGGAAAAAGAAAAGAAGTTTATTACGAGTGTTCCAATTACTGTTTGAATGTAAAACGTGTTAGTTCAACGAATAACGAAAACAGTGAAAGTGCAACTTACCTCGTGAACAATCGATCACCATACAAGGAAGTGTACATGCATGGATTTCGCAGATTAACAAGAAGAAATAAAATAGCTGATAAATATAGAAAGTGGTTAGAAAATAATTAAGATAGATTAATTGAGAGTTAGTAATAAATATAACCGGAGTAAAAGGATATTTTATTATGTATTAATCTACGTAGTATTGTTATATTATTATATCTAACATGTAGAAATGGATTTTGTACGCATATATGTATATAATTCCAATCCAAGTAGTATTCATAATATTTATTTTCACTGATAACAAGTACGAAAAACCTAAAATAAAACAAAGGTTTTAACAATAAAAAAAAACAAAAAAAAAAGAAAAAGGGGAAGAAGAAAAAAAAAGAAGAAAAAGAAAGGAAAGAAAAAAAAATATAATATATATAAATATAAAATTTTCTTTTTCTATAAAAGGTTATTCCTATTTCTGATAAACTCGGGAAACGAAAACATTATACCATGAGACACTGACGCAAAGATACACCACACAGAAGAAACTAATAGAGAACGCTTTAAGCTTGGCAAACTTACCGCCCGACGAATTTGCATACACCATAACCAAAACCCAGGACACATGGCTTTGATTGTTATTTAATAAGGTTTTGGGTTTATAACATAACGATTCACTTAGATTCGTTTTCTCCAATATATTTCAGTCTTATAACACGTCTTACCACACAGGAATCTCCAAGTCAATAGAACAATGTGGTCGACTTCTAAGACAAAAGAGAGTCGTTAGAAGTCGTACCAACTTAGCTTGTAGTAAGCAGCGATCATACCAACTTAACATTTCTCAACATTGATCGCAGGAGAAGCGGTCCATATAGTCAAATGCATTCCGGTACAAGTAAAGGTACGACATACAACAAAATGCTACTCGGAACTACCCTTTTGGCAAAGGAATCGCACCACAGGAACTCCGCCCGGACGTGCGCCAAACGTGGCGATATTCAGCACCATCGTCGTTGGCCACGAGCGGAATATATACCCAAAAGACCTCGATGCACTACGGGACCACGTCATGTTCCCGGCAGAAAATCTGCAGTCTTGAACGCATTGGCCAGAGGAGCAACAGGAAAAACAATCGTCCCTGGAACAATAAACATCCTGGGAATGGTGGACAAAACACATTAACGACAATAGCGAAAAATACCGTATCAAGCTTATGGACTGGTTTTATGGAATTTGGAACTGTCAGTGCAGCAATATTTGGAATACTCGCAATATTTAAATTAATCAAAACAATAATAGATATAGCCGCACAGGGATACCAGTTACGTAAAACTTAAGAATGTGGAATCGCCCTATTAGGAGCAATATGCGGCTCAGTCACCCACCCGCTACTATACCTCAAAAGAAAGCGAAATATCGATGATCAAACAGCACAACCTCAAGGGATATCGATAACACGGGTAGTCACTCAACTACCAACGACATCTACGTCCGCCTTGAGCGAACTCAGAGATACCATCAGTCAAATTTCCTTTGGAAATTTGAACTCCAAGGGCGGGGATGTCACGTCCCGCGCTCCGCACGCGCCGTAACAAGAACAAGAAAACCATTCTATACAAAACACGCGAATAAGGATTTGAATGCACAAACGAACACACGGCACTACGAAACGAAAGGAAGGATTAACAAAACGAGGGCGATTAACGGATCCAACCAATAAACAAAATACATATACACACAATTCTAAATAAACCAGGAAATAAGAATAACTACAAAAGGGGAAAATAATTGAAACGCCAGGAATATATATATATATAAATATATTTCAATCAATCAATTTGGAGAGTTACATATAAGTATAAACATATATGCCGAACATGTAATAACCTAGTAAATATTAGAGACAGTGCTTCCAATACTATGCAATAAATACAATATTATCAATTTATGAAATATAAGTATACATGAAGTCAACAACTAATAGTTTAACGAATACATAAAACATACAATATTGTATTATTAAAGAAATGAAGGTTACATTGTCAGAAATATATATATGTGTGCGAATTCTATCAAACCGATAATCTAAGATACATACTTAAAACTAGCCTACATTCCGGTAAAGGATAAATAAATAATTGACATTTCATTTCGTATGAATACTATACTGCCAAGAGAAATATGCATATGAATACGTATATATATGTAGTATCGTGGACGAAAGGCCTGGGAAATATCGGACGAACTATGAACAGTGTCGCGAGAGCTGAGGCGCCGTCGGGCCCATCAATGTGTCATCGGTCTTTTCAAGTGCATAGTTTCGTGGAAAAGACCTACGTGACCCTGGCCACGAGCGTCTGCAGAACACGTGTGCGGTGGGCCTAGGAAAAGGGCAATGGAATGCGACAACAGTGAGTCGAGAAACAGAGCGCGAGTCGAGAACGAGAGTGCGAGCGGAGGAGCCGAGTGCGAGTCGAGCGGAGACGGAGGTTGCGAGTGGCGTTGCCGAGAGAGTGTGGATTGCGCTGTTTTCTGTACGTTTGGTATGAATAGTTCAAGTTAAGCCACAATCGTCTTATCTGTCTGATTAACATCTCTATTGTCCACTTTTGTAAACATATTACATCACGATATTACATATTTTTGGGGGCTCAGCCGGGATTGGACAAGACAGAAAACGAAACGGTTTAACGGAGCTATTGGAGCTAATTGTGAATTTACCGGTACGCGGTGCGGTAAAAGACGATATCGTTGACTGTTTAAGTTTGTGTTGTGTGAAAAATGGCCAACGTCGGGGACGAACGATTGTCGGGTGAAGAGGGTTCGACGCTGGAGGAGCTGAGGAATAAGCTCGCGCGAATGAACCTCCCTATATCGGGTGCGAGGTCAGTGCTGATTGCAAGGCTGAATCGGGCGTGTAGGGCTGGACAATCGTATCGTAAGGGATCGACGGGCGGTGAAGAGCTAACCGGTCAACGAGATTTAGAAAATGTACAGAGAGCTGAGCGTGATTGCAACGAAGGTGAGGATGTTGAGAAAATGAATACGAAAGAGTTGAAGGAGCGCCTCGCTAGTTTGGGTTTAAAAACGACGGGAAGAAAAGTAGAGTTACGCGCACGGCTACGAGCGGCCATGGATGGTAATGACATATCGTCGGAAGAAGAAAGCGACGACGAAAGTGAGGATGAAGATGGCAAGAAAAACGCAAGAGAATACAAGAGAGATACGCGAAGGGTGTATCAGGACCGTGACGAATGTTGTCGAAGGGCATGTGTTGGTTCGACGCTGAGTTTTAGAGACGTCGAAGATGCATTAGAGTCGTTTAGTGGCAACAGAGGTGAAAATGTCGAACGATGGTTCGAGTCGTTCGAGGAAGTCGCTGATACGTGCATGTGGTCGGATGGGCAGAAGGCAGTCTACGCCAGGAAGCTGCTGAAGGGATCAGCGAAAATATTTGCGAGCTTCGAGTGTCATGCCAGGACTTGGCATGAGTTGAAGAGGGGGCTAGTGAAAGAATTTTCGAGGAAAGTCAACAGTAGGCAAGTACATCAGAAACTTGAAGAAACAAAGAAGGAGAGTGATGAAGCATGTTTGGCTTACATGTACCGCATGCTCGAAATAGCTAGCCATGTGGACATGGAGGAGGAAGCAAAGGTGGAATACATAGTGGATGGAATAATAGACGACGAGAACAATAAGGCTGTATTGTATGGCGCTACGTCAATCAAAGAGTTGAGGAAGAGGTTAGTGATGTACGAAGAGCAGAAGAGTCGCAGAGCAAAGTCGATTGTGAAGTCGGCTAAAACCCAGAAGAACGGGAAGCCCAGTCAATCTGTAGATGCAATGAAGAAAAGAAGATGCTTCATTTGCGGTAGTGAGGATCACCTAAGTGTTAAGTGTCCGGAGAGGGGAGAAGGTGTTAGGTGTTTCAAGTGCAGCGGATTTGGACATGTGGCGGCGAATTGTACAGCGCGACAAGTAAAGACTTACGTAATCTCAAGACCGGAGAGGAAAAAGTACGTGAAGGACGTGTCGATAGATGGCTGCAGGTTTGTCTCGTTAGTGGATACAGGTAGTGACCTTACGTTCATACGAGCGGATGAGTATGTGAGGTTAGGATCACCACCGCTGGGAAACTGCAAACTTAAGTTTGATGGTTTTGGTTCCGCTGGCAATAGTACCTGGGGCGAGTTCACAAGGGTAATGACGGTCGACGGGTGCGACTTTACTGTCACTCTGCATGTTGTCTCGAATAAGGTAATGACAAGACACAGTCTACTCTTAGGTACCGACTTTTTAGACCAGGTAGAGTTGCGAGTCAAACGGGGCGAGGTGACATTTTTACGACTCGACGATCAGACCGACGGTCACGAGGACGCGCCGGATGTACTGGGGGTAAACGCGGTAGAACAGACCGACGAAACAGACCTGACACGCGTACGGGAACCGCATTATCGTGAAGCGATTCGCGATATCGTTAGGGGGTATAGGCCGGAGAAGAAGCGAGACGTCGGAATAACCGAGAAAATAGTTCTGAAAAGCGACAAACCGGTAGCGCGAAGACCGCGAAGACTGGCGCCGTCGGAAAGAAAGGAAGAAGATGATTTGATGGAAGCATGGACAAACGAGGGTGTCATCAAATCGTCAGACTCGGAGTATGCGAGTCCGATAGGTGTAGTTAGAAAGAAAGATTTGTGTGTGCGTGTGGCTGGATGGGCCTTGTTACTAGGCGAGATTAAGTATCAGGTGTGTCATCGACCGGGGAAAAGTATGCAGCATGTAGATGCTCCGAGTAGGAACCCCCTGCCGAGCACTATGTATGTAACGGAGAGTGAAGACGGGCTGATTGCACGGTTGAGAAGGGCACAGAACAAGGACATTGAAGTCTGTAGGATTTTGGACGCCGCAACGTGCAGTCAGGCCGATGGGCAGGTAGTAAGAAACAATATTTTGTATGAGGAGTGTGAGGACGATGTGCTAATAGTAGTATCGAAGGCGATGCGGGCTCAGGTAGTCAGGCAAGCGCACGAGCGTGGGCATTTCGAGGTTACCAAAACAGAAGCTATGGTCAAGAAGGACTTCTGGTTCAAGGGGTTACGCGAAAAGGTCGAACACGTGGTGTCCAACTGCCTTGACTGTAGCCTAACCCAACGAAACATAGGTAAGCTAGAAGGGAACCTGCGAAATTACAAGAAAAGAAGAAAGCGTGCGAAGCAGTACCTAAGGGAGGACCCGCGCACACCTCGATTTTATAAAACCTTGGGTCCTAAACGCCGAAAGTGACGCATCTGATGACAGCGAGATAAAAGACAACATCTGAGGGCAGATGTTATTGCAGGATGGCCGAATGTAGTATCGTGGACGAAAGGCCTGGGAAATATCGGACGAACTATGAACAGTGTCGCGAGAGCTGAGGCGCCGTCGGGCCCATCAATGTGTCATCGGTCTTTTCAAGTGCATAGTTTCGTGGAAAAGACCTACGTGACCCTGGCCACGAGCGTCTGCAGAACACGTGTGCGGTGGGCCTAGGAAAAGGGCAATGGAATGCGACAACAGTGAGTCGAGAAACAGAGCGCGAGTCGAGAACGAGAGTGCGAGCGGAGGAGCCGAGTGCGAGTCGAGCGGAGACGGAGGTTGCGAGTGGCGTTGCCGAGAGAGTGTGGATTGCGCTGTTTTCTGTACGTTTGGTATGAATAGTTCAAGTTAAGCCACAATCGTCTTATCTGTCTGATTAACATCTCTATTGTCCACTTTTGTAAACATATTACATCACGATATTACATATATATATATATATATATATATATATATTATCGAGTACTCTATAAAATAAACTACTCAAAACAATAAATAACGCAATCGAAGAATTACAAAACATTAGCCATATTGAAGTGACACACAACATAAACATATATATATATATATGTCGGGTTAATATGAAGATTTGAATCACATAATGTTTCTTCATTTGAATTAGCCATTGTTTTACAAAACAGAGAATATATTTACACGAATAAACAAGGTTTTACAAATATTATGAATAATGAATTTTGTAAATGATATGATTGATTAACAAATGATAAATTAAATTATTAATTAGATTAAAGAATAATAAGTTTTATCGAACAATAAAGAAACGAATAATATATCTTACGATTTACTAATTTAACGAATAATGAAAATTAACGATTGATAAATTTACAAATATTGAATTTAATTTACGCTATAAACAATGATCCGGGGTTCAAACGAATACACGGTCAACGGGAAAACTTTAAACAATTTTATAACACAAAAATACGTTTGCTGAATCACTCGGAAAAATTACTCGATGTATCACTTTCCAAGGCGATCACACGAATGCCTCTCTGATTAAAATCTTTTTCGTAATACGACTGCATTTGTTTGTTATATTCTCGCTGGACACATCGAGAAGGTTCCAATCGTTGTTGCTAGGCAATATCTGTCAAAAGTTTGTTATATACTCCTTGGAAACATCGAGAAAGATCCAAACGCCGTTGCTAGGCAGTTTCTGTCTGGAGATTGATTCCTCATACAACGTGTGTCCCATTATATCGACATCTCTAAAGTACAATTCTATGTGATTTCTAGGGAGAACAATACAACCGATCCACACCTTCGTCAGGCAAAACGTTTATCCCGTGACCGTGGCTACGTTCAACGACCAGTTGTCACCTCGAACCCACTTTCGCTTTTCACAAATGTCAAACAATTACAGATGACAATTACTTAATTACAGTTATGATAAAATCTGGGCTAAAGCATTAAAAGGCTTCCTCAAAATTGCATAGGGAAGGCTCCGGTTTTCATTTCATCTCCGACATATATATACATATTATACTATTGTCACTTTAAAACAATATTAATAAATAAATGTTCTAATTGCGGTAGAATAAGGAAAAACGAGCGACAGACGAAAAATTACTTCGATATCAAACAAAACTAAAGACCCGTCACTAAAAACTTTACTGATGACATTTATGAGCAGCCATGTTGGATTTACACGCGTCATGGCGACAGGAATATTAGGGATTAATGGAAGTCAGGCGCGAGAAACAAATCATGAAAACACATTGTTAACACTTTTCTTTAATAAATTCTATGCGCAACTACAAATGTAAAAAAAAATATATATATATAATTAATTAAAAGGGGGGAAATATAAAATTGAAAAAAATAACAAACGTAAAATAGATAACCTAACACTATCACATTCAAAATATATATATGTCGGAGATGAAAGGAAAGCCGAAGCCCTTCCTTGGAAATTTTGGGAACATCCTCTAGTACCTTAGCCTAGATTTTATTATAGTTGTAATTGTTTAAGATTTGTAATAAGCGAGATTGGGTTCGAGGTGACAATCGGTCGCTGAACGTAGCCACGGTCACGGGATGGATGTTTTATCTAACGGAGGTCTGGAGTGGTTGTATGTGTTTTCCGAGAAGTGTGGTTGTGGCGGCATGCGGCCTCGAGAGCGGGCCGAGCCACGTGTGATGTTGCCTCGGAGGTGCCGATGCAATGGGACATACATTGTATTTAGTAACCAAAACTCCAGGCAGAAACTGCCTAGCAACGGCGTTTGGAACTCTCTCGATGCTTCCAACGAGTGTGCCTAGCAACGGCGTTTGGAACCTTCTCGATGCTTCCAAACGGGGATAGAAAACAAAATGCAATCGTACAGGGAGAAAAATCTCCACGAGGCTGGCATTCTTGCGATTGCCTTGGAGAGTGATACATCGAGCGTTTTCGAGGATCGCATTTGCGTCTAAGTTAGTTTCGCTTAGTAAGGAGTTATCCCGGTGACCGTGGATTCGTTTGAACTCAAACATTGCTAATAGTATTATTTAATTTAATTATTCGTAGATCGTATTATTTATTAGGCTTAGTGTTTGTTAGACTTATTATTAGTTGTACTTATTATTTGTTAAGCTTAGTGATAGACCTGTATATACGTGTAAATAAAATCTCGGCTTTGTGAAACGATGGCTAGTCCACATGAAGAGTCGTCGCGCGCCCAAAATTCCAATCCTGACCCGACATCAGAAGTGGGATCAGTACCGTTTAAAGTGCTACAAGAGCAAATGGACCTTGTGCGCGAGTTAATTCAGACGCTAGCGCACAAAGCGGGGGAGCAACGACCGAGTACGGAATCTAAGGATGCAACGTTACCACGTTTTGACCCCGAAGGCGCGGGCGCCGATCCATCCGCGTGGTGCTCTCATGCTGATCTGATTTTGAAAGACCACCCGATGCAAGAGAGTGCGTTACTTTTCGCTCTAAATCGCGCCCTAAGGGGTTCTGCTGCGCATTGGCTTTCACAAATGGTACGCGGTGGAAAGCTTACCTGGCCAACGTTCAAGGAACAATTTCTTTCGCGTTTTGGTGGCAGAGAGACAGCCGCTTCGGCGTTAATAAGGATATCCAGAGAACGACCGTCGGGGACTGAATCTCCGGGAGCGTACGGTAGTCGCCTCCGCTCCATGCTGCAGATGAAGTTGCAAGATCTAACGATGCCCGAAGTGATCAATGCCCTCGCCCTTTATATGCTGAGTTCACAAGATCGACGCTTTCGGCGACTAACGCCCGCGAATAATATCAGGACGGAGGACCAATTTCATGATGAAATGAGGATTCTCCCTTACAACGATCAGCCGACATTTTCGCCAAGAAATTCACTAACGGAACCTGAAGCTAAACGCAGCAGGCTATCAGTTCCTCGGATTAAGTGCTACCGCTGTGGTGCTCACGGGCATAGGAGAACGGAGTGTCGCCTGCAAACACAAACGGGGAAGGAGCAGGATATACGAAACCCGAAGGAAAAACGACCAGCCGCATCGTCGAAGGTGACCTGCTTCAAATGACACGAGGAGGGACATATCGCGCCTAATTGCCCATCATCGCGGAAAAGAAACTACGATTCCATTGACGAACGCCGGATCGACTCCTGTGTAGTAGAAGCTCCGGCTGGTAGATTAAGCCATCTGGGTGAGTCGTATCCATTTTACTTTGATTCTGGGGCCGAGTGTTCGTTAATCAAAGAGTCCCTAGCCTCGAAATTTTCGGGTAAAAGAATAACCGATGTGGTAGTGATGCGGGGGATCGGGAATACTTGTATTAAGAGTACACTTCAGATTTTGTCCACTGTTCGTATTAACGATCTTACATTGGAGATAGTTTTTCATGTCCTTGCTGACGATTACCTAAAATACGACATCATGATTGGTCGCGAGATTTTGAGCCAGGGATTCGACGTAAATATCGCGCAAGATAGCCTTGTTATTTGTAAAACGAAGGTCGTTAACGCTTGTAGTAAAGTCGCGGAAGATGCGGTCAACATTAACGAGGTTGACACTGATGTGATCGGTAACTATAAAGATCGATTAATCTCTGTTCTCGAAAAATTTAAAGAATCATTCATTACGGGTTTCCCGCGTACTCGCGTCAGTACGGGCCAGTTGGAAATACGGCTAATCGATCCCAACGTCACCGTGCAGAGAAGCCCTTACAGGCTTAGCGTGGAAGAGCGAAGAATAGTACGCGAGAGGATAGACGAGTTAATTAAAGCACAAATTGTAAAACCTAGTAATTCGCCGTTCGCGAGCCCTATAATACTCGTGAAGAAGAAGGACGGCTCAGACAGATTGTGCGTAGATTTTCGAGCGCTGAATAAAAATACGGTCGCGGATCGGTATCCCTTACCCCTTATTGCTGACCAAATCGCGAGATTGCAGAGTGCGAGGTACTTCATTAGCCTGGACATGGCTAGCGGATTTCA
>NW_022884675.1:0-40303 GCF_011952205.1 Bombus bifarius
TCTACTATAAATGTAACTAAACTATTGTAGTTATTCAATCCGATTGTAATTGTTCGAGATTAGTGACGGTGAGCTTTGGCTCGAGGCGACAGTCTGTCATCCAACGTAGCCGCGGTCAAGGGATGAACGCTTTGTCTAACAAAGGCATGGAATAATTCTATAGCTCTCCTCAAAAAGGAAATAATTGTAACACTCGACAGTAAACATTCCAACGGTCTCTGTCCCGTAGCTCGCCACACGCAGACCCTATTCTTCGAGTAAGATGATTGCCAGATGTCGATGCGTCTCCGCAGTACATGTTCAGCTAGCTCGAGGGCCCGTTATAAATCTTAAGATTTAGTCAACTAAAGTCCTTCAAACAGACAAACAGTCTTTGTCCCAACTACGGGAAAATAGGGGAGACCTATTTTTCAACGAGCGGCGTCTCCCACTAGCAACTTTCCCTCGAAGGCGGCTAGCATCTTTTTCTAACCACCGATATGGAGATTGACCAATTAGCAGCAACGTCAATTTCCCTTACTTCCTAAACGACGGCTTTTCTCGACGAATCCGATGATCTCGTGTCCTTAGACACACCCCATTATAGTTTTCCTCTGTGGCATCATCGGGACGGGACAGGCATTCTTTTTCGCGCTCCTGTCGACTAAAGAGTAACGTCTTTACGCTCAGCAATTATTTTTACGAGTCAGACTTAGATTCAGCGAGAACGCCCATCTGTCATCCCGTTGGCCGCGGATTCGTTATTGAACCTGAGACCACTGTCACTAGTGTCGCGGACGTCTCACCGCCGCGTAGATTGTCAAACCTGTGTTATCCATACCTGTGTCAATAAATCGTATCTTCGTTACACCGCAACGATGGCTACTTTCAATGAAGACTCCTCAAACACCGACAACCCTATCCTCAACGCCATTCCGACATCAGAAGTGGGATCAGGACGGCTTCATGAGATGCAAGGGCGGATCGACGCCATGGAAGAGCTAATTCGGACACTGACGCAAAGGCCGAGTACGGAGACGACGAGTATAGCGCTACCACGTTTCAACCCCGGGAACGCGGGCACCAGTCCAGCTTCGTGGTGCGCGGCTGCTAGTGCGGTTATGGACAAAGTGTCCCTACGAGACTACGAGTTATATATTGCTATAAGTCGTGCTTTAGAGGGTACCGCGGCAGAGTGGCTTACGCATGTCCCGGTCAACGGTCTTACTTGGACAAAGTTTAGGGAACTTTTTCTTGCTCGCTATGGAGTGTGCTCGCTATTAGGATGCTCAACGAATCACCACTGGAGGACGAAACCGCGGGGACTTTCGGAAATCGCCTCCACTCCCTTCTGTCGGCGAAATGGGGAAATCTATCCAATGTCGAGATGATCAACGCCGTTGTCTTTCTGCGACTGATCTGGTATGACCAGCGTTTGGAAAGAATAGCACTCGGGGACGATATTCGGACCCTAGATCAATTCCAGAGGGAAATGCGAGTCTTCTCTCACGCGAAGAAGAGGCCAGTACCTTCGCCAAATAATCCATCGGCGGAACCTGAGGCAAAACGGCGCCACTTGTCGACCCGCTTCCCGAGATGCCTTCACTGTGGTAAACCAGGGCATAAACTCGCGGAGTGTAGGACGGGGATGCGTGACCAACAGCAGAGGAGTACACAACGCCAGGGAGGAAGGCGACCGGACGCATCGCCTCAGGTGGTTTGCTTCAAGTGTCAGGCGGAGGGCCAAATCGCACCTGACTGCCCGCTACGACGGAACAAAAAAGCCAGTACCAAGAATGAACGTGTAGTCAACTACTGTGCGGCGGAATCCCCAGCTGGTACACTAAGTCATCTGGGTGAGTCGTTCCCATTTTACTTCGATTCCGGAGCCGAGTGCTCATTAATTAAAGAGTCTGCTGCCTCGAAATTCTCCGGTAAGAGGACGACTGAGGTAGTAATAATGCGAGGAATAGGAAACACCCGTGTTAAGAGTACGTCCCAGATCTTGTCCACGGTATGCATAAACGGTCTTACATTGGAGATAACCTTTCATGTTCTTGCCGTAATATCTGAATTACGATATCATGGTTGGTCGCGAGATTTTAAGCCAGGGTTTCGACGTATACATTACACGAAATAGCGTCGATATTTGCAGAACAAAGGTGGTCAACACCTGTAGTAAAACCCCCGAAGACGAGATCGATATTAACGCGGCCGATACTGATGTGATCGGTAACGATAAAAGTCGGTTAATTTCTACTCTCAAAAAATTTAAAGATTCTTTTATTACAGGCTTCCCACGTACCCGCGTAAGCACGGGCCAGTTAGAAATACGGCTAATCGATCCTAATGTCACCGTGCAAAGAAGTCCTTACAGACTTAGCGAAGAAGAGCGGAGGATAGTGCGTGAGAGAATAGACGAGTTAATCAGAGCAAAGATTGTAAGGCCTAGTAACTCACCGTTCGCGAGCCCTATACTACTCGTGAAGAAAAAGGACGTCTCGGATAGACTGTGTGTAGACTTTCGAGCATTGCATAAAAATACGGTCGCGAACCGGTATCCCCTACCCCTTATCGCGGATCAAATCGCGAGATTGCAGAAGGCGAGATACTTCATTAGCCTAGACATGGCCAGCGGGTTTCACCAAATCCCCATTCATCCCAATTCGACGGAATATACGGCGTTCGTTACACCCGACGGGCAATACGAGTACGTAACTATGACGTTCGGATTGAAAAATGCACCATCCGTTTTTCAGAGGGCCATTCTCAACGCCTTAGGCGACCTCGCGTATTCGTTCGTTGTTTTTTACTTGGACGACGTCCTAATTATTGCCGACTCAGTAGATCAAGCCCTAGAAAGGTTGAACACCGTATTAGATACCCTCGTGAAAGCCGGATTCTCCTTTAACTTTTCAAAATGTTCCTTTTTAAAGACATCGGTACTCTATTTGGGATATGTAATTCGTAATGGAGAAGTCCGTCCAAACCCGGGTAAAATATAAGCCTTGAGTTCTTTACCTGCACCGTCGACCGTCACACAACTTAGGCAATTCATAGGTTTGGCCTCTTACTTCCGAAACTTCATTCCTAAATTTTCACAAGTAATGAAACAGTTCGCTGTGGAGTGCCGAAGCGTGCAGACGTGTCTTTAGTGCCCAGCGTAGTCCGAAAACAACACGTGTCGTCCAACCGTCGAAAGAAAACACAGCCAAGTATCCCCTACCCTTTAGGGAGAAGAAAATCCTACGCACATAACCCCAACCCGAATACTAGCCTCACAGCCTCACGACTAGTTGTTCATTCCGAATTAACTAGCTCGATGATGGCCCAGCAACCGCGACCAGGCTCTCCGGAGCAGACTCGCAGCTACCCCGTGCTACCCCCCCGTGGCAGAAGTGTAGCAGAACTCTCCGCACTAACGACGCTAATACTACAAAGAAAAGGAAAATAGAAACAGCAACGCAAATAAACACACACAACAGATTCGCCGTATTGGAATCCTCAAACGACGCCATGGAAATCGTAGAACTGCCACCAAACCAACACTCACAGAGAATCCCCCCTCCCCCACCAATATTTGAGGACGACGTCATTGACATACAGACAATGATCAAGTCCCTAGAGAGAGATATCAGCAAGAAGGAATATAACCTTAAGATAAGCAACAATAAAGTAAAAATACTGCCGACGAACCCAGAAGCTTACAGAAAACTCACCAAGACACTCAGGACCCTGAACGCCAACTTCCACACCTACCAACTCAAACAGGAAAGGCCTTTCCGGGTGGTCCTACGAAACATACACCACTCAGCAGACATAGACGAACTCAAATACGAACTCTCAAAACTCGGCCACGAAGTCATCAACGTAAGTAATATAAGGCATAGAGTCTCGAAAGACCCGTTATCCTTATTCTTCCTAGACATTAAACAAAAGCCGAACAATAAAGAAATCTACAACATCAGTCGCCTAATGAACGCGATAGTAAAGATCGAACCACCGCTTGTGAAAAAAGAAATAGTGCAATGCAAAAGGTGCCAAAGGTACGGTCATACGCAGAAATACTGCAACTATACTTTCCGCTGCGTTAAATGCGCAGGCACTGACTCCACTGACCAGTGCGCCAAATCACCGGAAACCCCAGCGAAATGCATCCACTGCCAAGGGGACCATCCTGCCAACTACAAAGGCTGCCCAGCATATAAAACACTATACACGAACAGGTACCCTAAGCTCAGAGCAAAAGAGGTATCCAACCAAACACCCAGCCCGCCGAAATTCACGACTACCCCAACCCCCTCAACCAACCAAACACCCAGTCCTACCAAATTCATCTCCACCTCAACCTCCTATGCCCAAGCAGTACAAGGCATCCAAAATAACCCGAACAGCCAAAGGAATCTTCCCCAAAACAGTGTCCCCAACCCACCTAACACAGACAACTCCTCAAGGCTTGAAAAGCTAATAGAGAAACAATCAGAGCAAATAAATCACTTGCTATCGCTACTAACACT
The DNA here is from genome assembly GCF_011952205.1 of Bombus bifarius. Taxonomy (NCBI): domain Eukaryota; kingdom Metazoa; phylum Arthropoda; class Insecta; order Hymenoptera; family Apidae; genus Bombus; species Bombus bifarius. The sequence continues at coordinate 4,497 of NW_022884675.1, forward strand.
CATCGTGGAAAAATTAGCACGCCCCGACTCAAAATAAAACCAAGGCGCATAGCACTCTGGAACGCCAACGGTCTAGCGCAACACAAACTTGAACTAGAACTCTTCTTAAAACACCAGCAAATCGACGTAATGCTCGTATCGGAAACCCACTTCACCGACAAGAGCTACCTGAAAATAAATGGTTACAAATTCTACCATACCCAACACCCCAGCGGAAAGGCCCACGGTGGCACCGGAATAATAATTAAAGCAAGTATTAAGCACTACGAACTTCCATCATTCCAGAAAGACTACCTCCAAGCAACAAACGTAGCAATAGAAGACTGTCATGGCACAATCACCACCTCAGCAGTATACTGCCCTCTCAGACACTCAAGACTTTGATAACTTCCTGGACACCCTGGGCAATAGATTCATAGTTGGAGGAGACTATAACGCCAAGCACATCCAATGGGGCAGCAGACTGGTTACAGCAAGAGGCAAAAACCTCTTAAACAGCATAATAAACAACAACCTCAACTACCTCACCACATACGAACCCACATACTGGCCCACTGACACCAACAAAATACCCGACCTTCTCGACTTCTTCGTAACTAAAAATATCTCATCAAGACACGTCCAGATCAACTCCTCGGCTGATCTCTCCTCTGATCATTCTCCCGTGATAGCAACAGTCAGTTCAACAATCATCGAGAATACACCTAATGGCTCCATTCCCAACCAACACACCAACTGGCAGCTCTTCAGAGAAGTCTTTACAAACTCAACCTCAGCCTTCACCCCACTAAAAACAAAGGAAGAAATCGAAGCAGCCACGGAATACTTAAACACGAGCATAATAAACGCAATCCGCCTCTCCACACCGACAAAGCCATCTAAGAGCAAACAGGAATATCCTCAATACATACTAAAAAAAATAGCAGAAAAACGTAGACTATGAAGAGTATGGCAGATCCATAGAACACCGGATGACAAACGCAAACTAAACAACGCAACTAGAAAGCTATCCAGAACCTTAAAAAACTATAAAAACGACTGTTTCCATAAATACCTCGCCAGCTTATCCCCCACAGCCGACTCCAACTACTCACTATGGAAGGCCTCCAGGAAACTCACACGCCCCCCACAAATAATCCCACCTATCCACCGTCCGCAAGGTGGATGGGAGCGAAGCCCTATAGAAAAAGCCGACCTGTTTGCTAAACACTTGTCAAAAGTATTCAAACCCCATTCCCCCAAAGCCGCCGCGGACGTTACGGAATACCTGCGCACCCCCTTCCAAATGTCCCCTCCTATCGAACCCTTCTCCTCTGCAGAGACTATAGAAACAATCAGTCGCCTAAACCCCAAGAAAGCAGCAGGACACGACCTAATAGGCAATAAAGCAATCAAGGAACTTCCCATAAAAGGGATAGCACTCATCACATCGATTTTTAATGCTATCCTTCGCCTGGAACACTATCCTAAGGCCTGGAAAATCTCATTGATTACCCTCATCCCTAAACCCGGTAAACCGATATATGAAACCAGCTCCTATCGCCCAATCAGTCTTTTACCTACCCTGTCCAAACTATTCGAGAAGATGCTCACGAACCGACTCCTTCCAATCCTAGAGAACTTGAAAACACTCCCAGATCACCAATTCGGCTTCCGAAAACATCATTCTACAGTAGAGCAAATCCACCGCTTAACTCATACGATCAGCCAAACACTCGAAAAGAAAAAATATTGCTCAGCGGTTTTCCTAGACATCCAACAGGCATTCGACAAAGTATGGCATGAAGGGCTACTATACAAGATTAAGAAGATCCTACCTCACCCCTACTACTCCATCCTAAAATCTTACCTAACCAATAGACAATTCATGGTTAAATGCCTAGACGCCACTTCCGCAACATTCCCAATAGAAGCCGGCATACCCCAAGGTAGTGTCCTCGGACCCCTATTGTACTCCATCTACACTGCCGACCTACCTATATCAAACGATATAACAATAGCGACATTTGCAGACGACACAGCGCTATTAGCTACCCACGCAGACCCGGTAATAGCCTCATCCACTCTCCAGCAAAGTCTCGACTCCATGGAAAAGTGGTTTCACAAATGGGGCTTCAAAGTCAACGAAAAGAAATCCTCACATGTAACCTTCACGCTCCGAAAACAAACCTGCCCCCAGGTCACCATCAACAATGCAACAATCTCTAGCAGGGACACAGTCCGATACCTGGGCATGACCCTGGACAGGAGACTAACGTGGAAGACACACATCTGAGATAAAACGAAGCAACTAAAGGACAAACTAAAAAAACTCTATTGGCTCACGGGCCGACGCTCCAAACTAAACATGCAGAATAAAATTACCCTCTACAAGACCGTAATAAAACCTGTCTGGACCTACGGAATCCAACTATGGGGAACAGCAAGTAACTCCAACATCGAAATACTACAACGATTCCAATCGAAGACGCTAAGAGACTTAATAGACGCACCTTGGTATGTTACCAACGAAACGATCCATCGCGACCTCAAGATACCTACAGTCAAAGAGGAAATAGCAAAATATAGCGACAGATATAGCAAAAGAGTCAAGAAACACCGAAACCCCCTAATCACTGGACTACTCGATACGACGGACCAGATTCGCAGGCTGAAGAGGCACTATCCGCTAGACCTAAACGTTAGATTCATTTAATTATCCAAATTAAGCATATGCACTTACTTATAATACTTATAAATCATACCTATCTATAATAAGTATTAACTTATTGTAAATAAACAGCCATGTCACTGCGCCACACCAGAAAAGTTACTGAAAATTCTCAACGCGAGAGTTGATTGTAATTTCAACAAATAAATAAATAAAAAAAAAAATATTCGAAAAGTAAGTGGCGGAGATGAAGAGGGAAATGAAAGCGGAAAGAGAAAGAAGGGAGAGAGAGAGAGAGAGAGAAAGAAAAAAGAGTGGGAAAGGGAAAAGAAAGAACTATTGGGCAGAGTCAGAAGAATCGAGGAGGAGAAGAACAGGGCAGAGAGGGAGAGAGAAAAGAAGAAGGAGCATAGTAATCGAAGGAGTAGACTGGAACGAAGGAAGCAATGCAGAGACAGTAAAGGAGTTCATAAGAGAAAAAATGAAAGTATGGGCAAAAATAGAAAGAACACGTATGATAAGGGTTTTATTATTTATTTATTTAAATTTTACAATTTGTCCAGTAGGACATTTGGTAAAATATTATAGCAGTATACTAATATAACATGTAGGTGGCTACCCCCAGCGGGGTACCATCATCGTGTTTGTTAGGTTATGTCCTTTGTGAGATCTGTTGAGTGTTTCCTTTTTAATCTTCTTTTTATGCTTGATGTGTCGACCGTTTCCGCTGCCAGCCGGTTTGGGTGCGTTGCTATTCTTTCTCCGTACCTTCTTGCATTTTTGTTAATCTCCTCCTTGACCGTTGGTATTCCCAGGTCTTTCCGAATGTCCTCGTTTCTAACGTACCATGGCGCGCTTACTATTATTCTGTGTATTTTGGATTGCATTGCCTCTATTTTGGTTATATGGCTCATTGCTGCTGTTCCCCATAGTGCTATTCCGTACGTCCAGATTGGTTTTATGACCATTTTATATATTTTTAGTTTGTTTTCTATGCCTAGTTTGGATTTTCGACTTGTTAGCCAGTACATTTGTCTCCTTGCCATCTGTACTTTGTCTATTGTTGCTTTAATATGCTGTTTCCATGTGAGTCGTGTATCTAGGTATTTGACTTGCCTTGTTTGTGTTATGTGTGTGCCGTTTAGTGCAATGTTTGGTGGTTTCTGTTTTTGCAGTGTGAATGTAATGTGTTTGCATTTTTTGGTGTTTGCTTTGATTTGTTTTGCTTGAAACCACTTTTCTATTTTTGTGATATGTTCTTGTAGTAATGTAACTGCTGCTGCAAGGTTAGTGCGCCTGACTAGTACAGCTGTGTCATCCGCGAATGTCAGTATTTTGCTATTGTTAGTTGTTGGTATGTTGGCCGTGTATAATGTGTATAAAATTGGTCCTAGGACGCTTCCTTGCTTTGATTCCTTTAACTTCAGAGTATGTGTCTTTGATTTTTACTATGAAGGTTCTGCTGCTTAGGTATGATTTGATTAATTGGTATATCTGCTCCGGGAACTGTTTTCTGATTGATTGAAGTAGGCTATTGTGATTTATTTTATCGAATACTTTTTCGATGTCCATAAAGAGTGCCGTGCAATATTGTTTTGTTTCCAGCGCCTGTAAGATTTCATTGACGAGTCTGTGCGTTTGTTCTATTGTGGAGTGTTTGCTTTTGAATCCGAATTGGTGATCCGGTATTAATTGATTCTTCTCTATTATAGGTTTTATGCGGTCGTAAATTACTTTCTCTAGTATCTTAGAGAACACAGGAAGTAATGAGATTGGTCAGTATGATATGGTTTCGTGTGGGGCCTTGCCTGGTTTGGGTATCATTATGATTTGTGCCAGTTTCCAAGTTTTTGGAAAGTATTGTATTCTTAGTATTGCGTTAGCTATTATTGTGATTTGTCTTATCGCTTTTGGCGGAAGGTTTTTCAAGATTTTGCCGTTAATTAGGTCGATTCCTGGTGCTTTATTATTTTTTGTTTTCTGAATTATGTTTCCGATTTCTTGTGCTGTTGCTTTGGGTATGGTGTAGTGATTGCCAGTTGGTATACTAGTAGTTAGCGCATCCTCGTCCGTATGACTATTGTGGTTGCTGTTGTTGGTATTATGTGGAGTAAATGTGTTGCATAGGTGGTTGGAAAATTCTTCAGCTTCCTCTTCGTTGCTTCTTGCCCATGTGTTATCTGCTCTTCTGATTGCTGAGACCATTTTTATTGTCTTCTTTATTTTTTTTGTGGCTTTCCATAGGGAGTAGTTGTAGTTCTCGTGTGCAGATAGTGACTCGATAAACTTTATGAACTCGTTGTTGTTGTGCTCTATTATTTTGTTTTTTATATGTTTTGCGAGTTTTTTAGGTGTTTTTTGTTTTCTTTTGTTCTGTGTTTTTGCCATTTTGCTTTCGCTTTTCTTTTTTCTCTAATTTTTTCGAGGATGTCTAGTGGAACTGTTTTTGTTTGTCTGGTGGTTGTTTCAGATATAGTGGTTGCCCTATGATAAGGGTGAGGGACAAAGACACAATAATAGTGGCGACGATGAAATCAATGGAGGAAAAAATGAGGATAATGAAGGAACAAAGCAAATTGGAGGAGGGGGTATATATAGATGACGATCTGACAAGAAAAGAAATTGAGCTACAGCAACAAATAAGAAGGATAACTAGATTAAGAAGGGAAAAGGGCGAAGATGTGAGGATGGAATATAAGGAACTAAAAATAGAAAACAGATGGTACAAGTGGAACGAAAATGAAGAAAGGCTAGAGGAAGAAAGAAATAGAGGGGATGAAAAATGAAAAAAGGGGAAAGAGGAGGGGGGCTACAAAGGGGATGAAAATGTGCTTCTGGAATGTGGCAGGGCTAATAAGTAAGGTCAAGGAGGTGTGGGAATATTTGAAGAAATTCGACGTGGTCAAGCTCACGGAAACATAGATAGAGGAAGACAATTGGGAAAAACTGAAATATAGACTACCCAAAGAATTCGACTGGAAATGCAGGGCAGCAATGAGAGTAAGGAAAAAAGGAAGAGCAAAGGGGGAATAATAACGGGTATAAATAAGGAACTGAGGGAAATAGATTACAAAGAAATAAGTGATAATATAGTGGAAAGAAAAATAGTATACAATGATAAGACGTATAGGGTAATGATGGTTTATAATCAAGACCCAAAAGGGACATGTAAAGAAATAGAGGAAAGAGTAGACGGAAGAGAGGAGGAAGTGATGATCATCTGCGTTGATTGGAACGCAGGAAGAGGGAGAAGAAGGAGGGCCGATAAACGAGGATCTAGGGAAAGAAAAAAATAGGCGATCAAAAGACATCACGATAAACATGGAAGGAAGAACTCTGTTGAAGTACCTGGAAGAGAGAGGCTGGATGATAATCAATGGAAGGGATTAAAAGGGGGAGGAGTGGACATACATCGGGGAGAGAGGAAACTCAATAATAGATTGGCAATCAGGTGGCGACAAAAAAAATAATCGACATGAAAGTAGGAAAAAGAACAGAGTCGGACCACGTGCCGTTAGAAATAGAAATAGGGGGACCAGACTCATAAAAAAGTGAGGGAAAGAAAGAAGAAGAGAAGGAGAAAAGGGAATGGGCAAATGAAAGTGCGGAAAAATACCTGGAGATTGTGATATAATGTGATCTGATGTGATATAATTATCGGAAATATCATACAAAGAAAAAATTTTAAGGAATATCCAGTAAAATAGCCAGTAAGAACATTTAAATGCATTTAAAACAAGATTTAGATGCATATGAGGTTCGCCGAAGCCGGTGTCACGTAAAGAGAAAAAAGAAGACCGAATACCAACGGTTACTGAGACCACTGATTAGTGGTAGTAGATTTACTGCATTGGCAACTAAATGATTGCGAATTTTGTCAATACCACCTAACGACAAAATCCGCAATGACTTAATTGCCAACCCAATATATAGCTATCGGAACGAGACCTGATATTTCTTCACGGTAGGTAAACTGTCACAATATAATCGGAACTCAAAAGCAATACATTTGATCGCTGTGAAAAAGGAATGTAGATACCTGAATCAGTAGACGCAAGTTGGATGGAAAAAAAATTAAATTTGTAGAAAGAAAGAGTGAAAAAGAGATTAGACAAATCAAGTCGTGCTTTATTCGTTTTACAATTGAATATGTCTGCAGAACAGGAATGAATATTTTAGTAATAGCATTTTGCAATTAATTTAAAGATGTCTAATACAAAAACTGAAATGTACCATAACGAAATAGTAAAATAATTAAGAAATATGATAAATACAGATATGTATGTATGAGTAACATTTTGTATGCAAATTAATTTTTAAGAAATGGACAAGTGCTATATATTAATCTTTCAGTTTCGACAAAGAAGATAATTCTTTTAACAAATTTTGTAGAAATTCAAATCAGAAAATAAAATAAGAAAGTATACAACTTTTTATTAACTTTCGAAATCAGTTTAAAAACAATTACAAATAACATATGAGTTGTACGAATGAAAATAGTTACATCAGAATCATATCCACTCTAAAACCTCATTTATTTAGTATCAATTCAAATTTTTCTGATAGAAAGGAGATGTCACGTGAAAGTATTTAATGCAAAGATTTTAATTAAAAATTTTCATGCTATTGACCATTCATTTGCATACACGTTCGAACGTCCCTGGTGATAGGCTCTTCTTATTACTTTATTTACATCGTTCTTAACAATATGAGTAAAACTAACGTAGAAAAAATTAGTTATTGGTATACTACTTGTAGCAGACTGCAGAACTAAAAAGAAGGCAGAAAATAGTGTGAAATTAAAAATTTTGGCGGGTTTAAAAAAATGTGTTTTTTAAAAAGAAAAAATAGACTTTAAGGTGCTATAACAATTATTTAAATAAACTTCTTGACGAACTTTTTTAATTCATCGAGAAGAAAAATATATGTAGGAATGTTTATTATAAATTAACAGAGAAGACAGTATGATAAGCACAATATTGTAATACTCTCACAATATTGAATATAATATCGCACTTCACGAATTCGTTTAACACTATTTCTACGTCACAGCAACGATGAACTTCTCTCGACCACGATTAATTCAACTCTGACAGCATTACCACGCTCATTTTTCCCATAACAAATCTTGGTAACGCTCACAACACTCCTTGACAGCATTAACATATCTTAACAACGTTTAAAACAATCAGCCACGTCTTTCGCTAACGTCACACCATCCCACATATATATAAAATAATTTAATCCTTTTTTGGTTTTTCGTTTCAGTCAAGAATTACGAGATGAATCTTTCACGCCGATTGAAAACTGCAGCCCATGAAATAGGCTTAGAAATCTATTATAATTTTTCTTTTTACTTAAAAAAATTTTTTGTATTCATTAAATATATAGAAAACCATACCTCTAAATTCAATAACTTCGTTTCTTTCTTTCCCTTTTAACAAATATCACAAAAAGACGCTATTTTAGAACATTCTAATTCAGGACATCCCCTTAAGGAGGTTACTATGAAAGGGATAAGACTTAGCATATTTATTATCATATTTAACGCAGTCCTTCGCCTTAAATATTATTCAAAGCTTTAGAAATTGTCACTCATTACTCTTATTCTTAAATCAAGGAAGCCAATCCATCGAGCAAATTCAAATTGATCAGTCGCTCTTCCGTCAAATTTATCCAAACTCTTTCAGAATATGCCAATCGGACGACTTCATTCCTTTTTCGAGGATTCGAAAATAACGTCAGATTATCAATTCGGTTTTCGGAAGCGACATTCAACAGAACAATATCATCGGATAGCACACAAAATCAGCCAAGACCTAGAGAAGAAAAAATTGTGCCCTGCAGCAGTGTTTCTGGGTATTAAAAAAAATATATACTTATACCTACTTCTCTGTATCATAGTTGTACTTAGTCAATAGGTTTTTCACAATAAATATTTAGGAAATGCTACTAACTTTTTTATTACATATATTTTGTCTCTCTATATTACTTTATTATTATTATCTCTATTTATTTTACTATAATTTTAGTTGGTAATTGAATTGAAAACAATTTCATATTCGATATCGCTGCTATAATTTAAGAAGTATTGTTATTTGGTCTTAGATATCGAATGAAATAAATTTCTTAATTATTACTTCCACATAATTATCGATTACTGCTGCAGAACATTTTAACTGTACACTATGTTCATAATTCTAAACTTTTCGTATTTTGCCTTTAGCATTCCTATAATATTTATGAATCAAGCGTCCTATTACTGTAATGAAATTATTGATATAACAATAAACAAACGTACTAATAACGACAGTACCTTCAGTTATGACTTAGTTATTTCAATCCGACGTGATCAACGAGATGTCCATAACAAATTTCAATGTTACTCACCTGAAACGACAAATACAATAATTAAGTTATTAATGTGACATATTGGAAAGGAGGGAATTACGAATTTTTACATATAAATTAAAATTCATTTTGTTCTGTTAGAACATACATCATTTATACGTAATTCAATAAATAAATACAAAGCAAAAAATGTTGTGGCTCTATTATTTCCTTATAAAACGAAAGAAACTTTTCGGACAATGTAATATTTATAATCCACTGTATCAATATTTATGTCATATAAACACATGGAGAGAGACTATTAACAGGTACATGGTTTGCGAAGACACGTTTAAATTTAGTTAAAATATATCGCATTAGATGATATTCTTTAATGAAAAATTTACCGCAACAAAAACTACCGATGGCAGAAATTTAAATATTTCCAAAGGTAGTTGTGCTTTGAATTAACTTCTGTCGTATAGTAAATATGAATTAATGAATTTAAAACAAATTGTCACATTATCTTTTTGAATGCAATATTGTTTTACTGTAGATAATAATAAATTATATCTTATAGTTACTGATCGATCGTTCGCGGGGAGACGCGATCGCGAGGAAGCGCGCCAACGGGAGTCGTAAATTCTCGTTACAATTAGACAATCGACGTCACGAAATGATCGATTCTCTATTTCGTTTAGGCCAATAGAGGTAGTTGAATTGATTATAACACTGAGAATAACAAGTTACAACGTACACTTTATTGCAGCAACTTTATCGACATAGAAAGTTATGCCAGGTGCGTATAGATATAAGTTAAACAGATGACTGATCTAAAGATGGAAAATCAGTCAAGAAGATGTTGACTTATCTAAGGATGACAACTAACGAAGATATGTTGACTGATCTGAGGACGATGAACCAGTGAAGTTCGGTGACGATGCTGTGACAACAGCCATACCCAAATCCACGTCATTCCACGCTACCTGACAGTGAACCGTTAGACTCTGACCTTACCTTTGCACATGGCCCAAAACTAAATTTTCCTCATTACGTAGGGCACTCAGGATCCTCTCCTTGCCTCTCAACACTCTTACTACAAGAAATATAATAGCAGCAAAAATATATTAAGAGCTTTATAATGGATTTAATAATAATGATTTAATTAAGGGAATTATTTACCTTTACCCCTTATATTTTGAGAGGGCTATGAAAAAAGTACAGTCCCTCAAGAGGCTAATTAGAACACTTTCTATGATATACATTGCCACATTAAGAATCAAATACTTCCCAATCAGCTAGAAGCTCGGCGGGGCAAGCAGCTACGCTCGTTAAAGCCCAGAACTGAAGACGGCGTGTCGCGAGTTCGAATCCGCGGCTTACAGAGGAGCAGCCGAACACTTCCCAGAGAATGGAAGTTTCTTATTAAAAGAAACATACAGCATTTATTAAAGGAACACTACACATGCAAGCGGCCAGCCCCTCCCTTGCGTGTGGTGTTGATGGATGCACTTTCTGGGAGTACTTGGTTAAACGTGCTTGGTGTTAAGCACACAGCGCCTCGACGATTAACTCGCACAACACTAGTCCACTGTCGTCCCGCCCGTGGAGGTTTTAGCCGGTAAGAATCCGGCACTACCTTCTGCCCACCTACACTTAGGGTAGTAAGGTGTCTATGAAGATTTCCTCCACGTAAAAAAAAAAAAAAATTTTTTTTATAGTATGAAAGGAGAGACGTTTAACACTCCCGTAAACAAGGATAGAACACATATATAAATACACATATATAAAGGCAATGTCGCCTTCCGGCGGGACTTATCAGATCTTTTTGGGGGGACCGCGAAGGGCCTCCGCTATCCTTCCGGATAACGCAGGTGCCAATAATTTTTTCTCACTGGCGAATAATCTTTACCAAAATTTTTTGTGACAAATGATCTTTACATCCTTTTGAGCATTGGATTTCGAACGATATAATAGACGCGAATCTAGATGTTTGATCCATTGACATCATGTAATCAAAAACGAAATACATAAAAAAATTTGATATGTAACTGACAAAATTTACACTACTAATTATCAAATTCCAAACTTGAACAATATAATCATAGTCAAAACTTGGATACATACTGATGGATAAAAAGTGGCGCCTACCGACATTCTGGATCAAATTCAGTAAACATATTTCTTTGAATTTTTTCGAAAGTTTCTATTTGTAAATTGGTTAGTTAATTATTTTGTTTTATTTTATTTATATTATCACATATTACTTAATTTCCTTTTATATTATTTTATGTTTTTTTATCCTATTTATTTATTTTATTTCATCAACATAATTTTCGTATGCCCTAACAAAGCATAAAATAGTCAATGCAAATATTGTAATTAAATATAAGAAATTATAATCTGTGAGTAGACTAATTTTAAAGCCATTGGATTGGATTCATTATTTATTTAAAAAAAAATTTTTTCGTATTTGTTAAATATATATAAAAGCATGCCACACAATTCAATAACTTTATTTCTTTCTTTCCATTGTAAAAAAATCACAAAAAGACGCTGTTTTAGAACGTTGTAATTCAGGGCACTCCCTTAAGGTCCAAGGGCTGTCTTCGACGAAGTACCCTAATACCAATGTGACCTAATCGCATTCTCGCGGTTACGATTTATCGTTCGATTAGCTTGAAATCAGTTGTTTTAAAGTTCAATAGTATGGGAACTGTTTGCATCTTGTTCAGTTCACAGGATTCGGTCGAATAACCTTTACAGACGACCATGGGATGGTTCCATGTGAAAAGATAGTAAGAGAATATATGATACAAATTTTTCGTCCGTGGTTTAGTTTCCAAGCAAGCGAGTCTGAAAATTTGTCAAGTATACTTGAACGTGGCTAATTATAGACTGGGTATGAACAAACAATCAGCAGGAAGTTACTTTATCTGCGAAAATGGCTTCATTTTTATGAAATTAGGATTTGGATATATTTAATTAAAAATTGTCCTAGTATACGAGTACGATAAACTTCCGAATTTATTTGTCTCATAAGCCATGCGTCTTTTAAAGAAATTATATTTTTTTCATTTTTGACTTATTTTCACATGTTATATAACTTCTTATCGATTATTTACACCCGTCCAATCCGGAATTAACAATATTTAAGTATATATATTTGATACATTTTTGAATTTGATTTTATCGAAAACGAAGATTCTATATTTTCTTCTTATGTTTTCATAAGGATTGACCTCATTTGCATATCGATGTTATTCAGCCGGGTTTACATTTCTACGAGACTACGAATTTTTATGAAAATTCATACTTTTGTAAATGTAATCAAGAAAATTGAACTCAAGCAGAGATTTGCTTCACCCTCTAAACATCGTAACAACTATTTTATTTCAGATATCTTATTGACAAGATGATTCTCATAAAATAATCGAAAGGGACTAAAACTCTATCCTAGCTGAAGTTAACACTAGAACTACCACACCAGTGAAATTGACTGGTTTTACAATTTTATTTTAGAATTCCTACTTCATGTTATATTTTCTTTCCGCAATGATGTAATGACTTTCGCAACGATAACTAAAAGAATAATATAATGAATTTTATTTTGTTTTTTATGTATCCAAACTCAAAATAATTTTGTATCAAGGCTACGTATACCAATAGCAGTTAAAATGACTGCTACTTGTCAAAGCGTGAAAGGGTCCTGCAATCTGTTTATCGAACTTCAATTAACCAGTTTCCTCGTTTCCTACAACTTCCCACACGTTTTTCAAATTTTTACCGCGTATCATTCGATATGATGATATCAGTTATCAGGAAAATTTCAGATCGATCGCTAGATGCTAACGCTAGAAATACCACAAGCAGTCAAAATGACTGGTTCGACAATTTTATAAATGTGTCAACTCTCGTTTAGAGATTATGGTCCCGGATGGATCAATAATACCAAAAATCTACTACATAACATGGAATTTCTTCTGTAAGAAGGTAATAAATCAATAAATATAAAACTGTTCTATTATTACGTGTTTTTTAAAGACCATTCATTTTCACTGGTTTTGGTAGAAATAGCTTCGTGTTAACTATCGATAGTTCTGGTGTTAAGGAACAATTGTAGAGAAAAATTGTGCACTGTTTTATCCATTACTCCATTTTTTTTATTGATTTGAGGTGTATGGTGTAATAGGTACTGGAGGTACACTCAAGTATGTTCAACCAATAAGGTTTATTAACGTCTATCACTCGATAACAATGAATAACACTTAACGATTAACAACAATTGACGCTTGACGACGATTAACAACAGCGGCGATTAATGGATCTCTTGAAAATAGCCGAGTCGTTTCTCTTCGCCATTCGCGCTTCGTGGTTCGGGGTAGAATGTCCTTTTTGTTCCAGATCGAACGGATTCTTCCCTTCGTTGCCCATCGATATCGATATCCCCACTAGCGTGAGTTTATTAGATCTGCCGCAGCGGCTGGCGCGCGTATGCTCTTCCGAGAATTCGGCGGAAGAAATCGATGGCACATTGTGCACGTCGGTGTTGCGCTTTCACGGCGTAACGCTTTGTATCACGAAGCCGTTGAAAAGATCCGTGACACGTGCCGCCGCAATCGTTAATCGTGGTTAATCGTTATTTGTTGTTAATTGTTAAGAGTTTTATTTATTTATTCTTAGTCCATACCTTTCGGCTTTGGACGACTTTTGGTTTACATTTCTTATATAATGCCCTTACATCACTTATATATCTCTTACACTAGCTCTTCTATAATTATATACAACTGCTTATACCTATCTATTGCACCTTACTTGATCTATCTCCATGTTCTAACTTATATCTAACGCTTGTAACTAAGTGCTCTTTCCGTCTTTGGCTTTTGCTTCCTTGTTGTGCTCCCTCCCTGTCGTTCCTCCCCTCTACTGCTGCTCTTCTCTCCTCTATTATCGCTTTCAGTTCTGCCAGTCCTTCTCCAGTCTCATTTAGCGTTTCTACCATGTTCCTTGCTCCTCCTGTTATCTCACATTCCTCTAATATGTATATAAGTCCTCCTCTCCTTTTTTGCATAATCTGCAAATCCTCTTTCTCCCTCCTCCTTCCAGTGTTCCCTTGCCCTGGTTTCGTTACTACATCTAAATCTTGCTACTATACTTCCATTTCATCTTTCCTTCTAGATATTTTGGTAGCCCTTCTTTTGCTATGTTTCTGTAATATCTATTGTACTTAGATTCCCTTATCCTTTTCTCCCTCTCCTCTGTTTCTCTCTTCCCTCTTTCTTCTATGATTTGGTTTGCTGTCATCCTTTCTTGTCCATCTCCTGCCGCCACTTGTGTCCTTCCCTCTCTCGCCTCCTGTAATCTCATCTTTCTTTTCCTTGCTCTTTTCCCTTCTTGGCCCTTTCCCCACTTCCTTTCTCTCTCCTTTATACACTCCTTTACTAATTCCTTCTTCGATTCTAAGGCTTTCTCCTCATACCTTACTGCTCTTTTCAGTGCCTTTTCTCTTATTTCCTCTATCTTGCACTCCTCTCTCAAAATGTAATTCGGCGTTGTTGTGTCTAAGCCTAGAATCCATCTCACGTATCTCCTTTTTATTCTGTCTAGTCTCTCTTCTTGTTAAGAGTTTAATAAACGTTATTGTTGAAAATCAATAGTATTTCTTGTGGTCACCTTCGCCGACGATCACCTCAGATATTTTATATGTTTGTTTGCATATTACGTACAATTCGATATTTCTACAACCTCGAATGTCTTCGATCATGAAACACTTGATATTTGTATTAACGGATATTAATATTACGAATTTATATAGCAAACTGATTGTATTCGTGTGAGATTAATTTAAAATGAAGCTTCAGTTCCAATTCCTCGATGTTAGATTATTATAATATTTCTATCTGATACGGTGTTACAGCAATAGTCACTTAAGCACAGTAGAATTTTCAACCTCAAACTATTAGGGGGAGGATTAAGCAATTCATATATTGGGTTGGCAACTAAGTGATTGCGGATTTTGTCATGAGAAGGTAATTACAAAATCCGTAATATATAGCGCAAGAGCAATTTGAAGATGACGTTATAAAATGTATATGTAAAATATTATATTTTGTCCATCTAATGATTCCGTTAGAATGCGTGAAAAACTCTTTTTTGATCATATTCAATAATATAAACATCATCGTGTGGATTGCACGTTTTAAGTCATTCTTCTCCTAGTCGACGAATTGGAATTGAACACATAAATAATAAAAAAGATTTTTTAATGATACACGAAACGTGCAATTTTTATACACAATCGTTAACATACGTTCGAATGAAAAGAAAAGTTTCTTTGGAATGATAGCACGAATTAATAATCTAAAGAAAGAGTCCATTGCATTAGCATGTTGAAGATTCCGTAGAGTTCACGGTACAGATAGAATTAACTGATCCAAGAAACGTATGATATAGTATGTACGATACGTATGATATTGCTGAAGACAAAATTGTTGCAACGGCTATAGATAATACAAGCAATTTTGGAGAAGCCTTCCAATTATTTGGAGTAAACGTAAAATGCATAAATAATTGCGAACGAACGTTTAACACTAGAACTACCGATAGTTAACACGAAGCTATTTCTACCAAAACGAGTGAAAATGACTAGTCTTTAAAAAATAAGTAATAATAGAATATTTTTATATTTATTGATTTATTACTTTCTTACAGGAGGAATTCCATGTTATGTAGTAGATTTTTGGTATTATTGATCCATTTGGGACCATAATCTCTAAACGATAGTTGACACATTTATAAAATTGTCGAACCAGTCATTTTGACTGCTTGTGGTATTTCTAGCGTTAGCATCTAGCGATCAATCTGAAATTTTCCTGATAACTGATATCATCATATCGAATGATACGCGGTAAAAATTTGAAAAACGTGTGGGAAGTTGTAGGAAACGAGGAAACTAGCTAATTGGAGTTCGATAAACAGATTGCAGGACTCTTTCACGCTTTGACAAGTAGCAGTCATTTTGACTGCTATTGGTATACGTAGCCTTGATTCAAAATTATTTTGTGTTTGGATACATAAAAAACAAAATAAAATTCATTATATTATTCTTTTAGTTATCGTTGCGAGAGTCATTACATCATTGCGGAAAAAAAATATAACACAAAGTAGGAATTTTTAAATGACGTTGTAAAACCAGTCAATTTGACTGGTGTGGTAGTTCTAGTGTTAATGAAACGGATCTTATTGCTGCTCACATACATTGCGTTTATGCGTTTCAGACAATGGTAACAGAATTTTATGAGAACTGACACAATTAGCAACTGCATATAGTAAAGTTATACAGAAATGTCACTATTTATGGAAAGTGACAGCACAGCCAAAAACTACAAAAACAATTCAGGATATTTTGTGCCATACTCTGACCAGACCTGAGCAAACTAGAACAGTTTGTATGGTTCGTCACAAATTATTGCAATAAATGGAAAAAGTAATAAACTTCGCAAAATTAAACAATCAAGATTTTCAGTAGCTAGAGAATCATTTAAAGTATAGGAAATCTTCTGCTATGCTTTAAATATGTTACAATGTGAAAGTAATACATCTTACGGAATTTTCATACCATTTTTTTCTCTACATGCAAAACTTAAAGCGATAATGAATTTTGAACGGATTTATTATGAGCCATTTGCAGAAACTCTTTCGAACAATATAAAAGTGAGATTTCACGAATTTTTAACCTCTTTCTACTCGAAAAATTGAAAAAGGTGTAACATCGGCTTTCTCATCTCGGCGATTTAAACAGCGATGGTGATCACTTCTCTTAATCAAGGCAGGAGTTCCGCAAGGAAGCGTCCTAGGACCAATTTTATACACATTATGCACGGCCAACATACCAACAACTAACAATAGCAAAATACTGACATTCGCGGATGACACAGCTGTGCTAGTCAGGCACACTAACCCTGCAACAGCAGTTACATTACTACAGGAACATATCACAAAAATAGAAAAGTGGCCCCAAGCAAAACAAATTAAAGCAAAGCCCGATAAATGCAAACATATTACATTCACACTGCGAAAACAGAAACCACCAAATATTGTACTAAACGGCACACACATAATATAAACAAGCCAAGTCAAATACCTAGGACTCCACTTAGATACACGACTCACATGGAAACAGCATATTAAAGCAACAATAGACAAAATACAGATGGCAAGGAGACAAATGTACTGGCTAACAAGTGGAAAATCCAAACGAAGCATAGAAAACAAACTAAAAATATATAAAATGGTCATAAAACCAATCTGGACGTACGGAATAGCACTATGGGGAACAGCAGCAATGAGCCATATAACCAAAATAGAGGCAATGCAATCCAAAATACACAGAATAATAGTAAGCGCGCCATGGTACGTTAGAAACGAGGACATTCGGAAAGACCTGGGAATACCAACGGTCAAGGAGGAGATTAACAAAAATGCAAGAAGGTACGGAGAAAGAATAGCAACGCACCCAAACCGGCTGGCAGCGGGAACGGTCGACACATCAAGCATAAAAAGAAGATTAAAAAGGAAACACTCAACAGATCTCACAAAGGACATAACCTAACAAACACGATGATGGTACCCCGCTGGGGGTAGCCGCCCACATGTTATATTAGTATACCACTATAATATTTTACCAAATGTCCTACTGGACAAATTGTAAAATTTAAATAAATAAATAAAAAAAAAACTTCGCTTGTCATCTACACGAAGCGAAAGATTAATGCAACCTTTTAAAGAAGCAGCCCAAGTCAATATCCAGAACAACAAAAAGAAGCTTCGTCTGGTGACGGGTTCTTCGATTTTGGAAATAATTCCCATGAAATTACTTTACTTGCATCTAGGACAGAGTTAGAAATTCTATAATATTAGGTTGTCCGGAAAGTGTCTTTCTTTCGTAAACGTGTTTTTTACAACAATGCACCTTCATACAAACGTGAAACTAAGTCTGTGAAATGTCGTGGTGTTTATCTCAACCAGAACAAAATGGATCGTACGAAATTCAACAAAATAATATAAAACGAAAAATGTTGTGTGTCTATTATTTCGTCATAAAACAAAAGAATCCTGTCGGACGACCTAATACATGTGATATGTGAAAAACAGCAAGGTTTATATCTTCCATATCAGAATCCGTCGATAAGAAACGTTTCTTTCTTATATGTAATACGCCATTACCAACGCCAGCAGCCGTGAAGAGATTATCCTTTCATTATGCAATGATGGAAAAGGAACCGAAGGCGCATAGACTCTCAGATGAAATATTTTTAATGAAAGCCAAATTAAAAGCGTACTGTACTCCCACTCGCACACCAAGATCATAATTTATATTCATTTATTATGTAAATATTTTTTCGTTGAATTATTCAACAAATGTGGATTTTATAACAACTGTCCAATATCACTATAACTACCACAATACATATCAAATTTCTGATTTACGTTAGTCATAACCGTTAATCAACCATATTAACTTTTTGCCCAACTCTGATTTAGAACTATAGAGACGGAACCTAATCCAGAGCATAGCCGGAACACGGAACGAACACGGCACGGTTTTATCGACCTTTAGCTACACAGGAAACATATGCAAAATGAGTAAACATATTCGTCATCGATTTTCCATTTCTGTATTTCGAGTAACTCACATTGATCCATATCGACATTTGTCGTAGATCTTGCTCTTCTTCTTCTGTTTTTACAAACAAAGTAAATTTGACATAAAGATAATACGTATAATTGATATTTCGAAACAAATTTCTAATAAATTCAGTTACTTATTACTGTTATAAAATACTTGTCGGGTTGACATTAGAATTAGGGTTAGGGGCGTAAAGCGAATCTTCGTTTGGATTACACGTCGTCGTTATGCAATAGAGAAGACATTGGCTAGTGCAAATACGATTACCATAGAACCGGACAAGTAACCGTGGTTATTAGATACTCGAGAGACTAATGACAATGATCCTAGGTTCAATAACGAATCCGCGGACAACGGGACGGTAGTCGTACGCACTCGCAAAATTCTAAGTCGGATTCTGTGTTAATATTCGCTGACCGTAAGGAATTAATCCTTTTTTGTCGATGAGACCGCAAGAGAGAATGACTTTCCATCCCGGTGATACCCCAGAGGAAGACTATGACGGGGTGTGTCTAAGGACACGAGATCATCGGATTCGTCGGGGACATCTTACGTTCGGAAAGTAAGGGAAATTGACGTTGCTGCTAATTGGCCAATCTCCATATCGGTAGTTAGAAAAGGATGAGGGAGGGTTGCTAGTGGGAGACGTCGTTCGTGGAAAAATAGGTCTCTCCTGTCTTCCCGTAACTGGGACAAAGACTGTGTATCTGTTGAAGGATTTTAGGTAACTAGATATTGGTGTTTATGACGGTCCTCGGGCTAGCCGATCACGTACTGTGGAGACGCGTCGACATCTGGTAAACATCCTGCCCGGAGAATAGGATCTGCGTGTGGCGAGCTACGGGACAGAAACCGTTGGAATGTTTACTGCCACGTGCCGCTACAAATCTTTCTTTTAAGGAGAGCTATAGGATTACTCAATGCCTTTGTTAGATGGAGAGTTCGTCCCGTTGACCGCGGCTACGTTCGGCGACTAATTGTCGCCTTGAGCCCAAGCTCATTGTCACAAGTCTCAAACAAATACAATTGGTTAGAATGACGGCAAATCGTTTAGTTACAACTGTAGATTTTAATTACAATGTTTTTATGGATTTTCCCGAGGTTTCAGAGAGAAGGCACCGGTGTCCTCTTATCTCCGACATACTAATAAGATATAAAAATCATTGTTGAGAATTTTGGACCTTAATTGCCAAAATAATGTTATAGGAACACTAAATTTACACTTAGAATTTATATTAAAATAGTTATATATTTATTTGATAAAGGATTTCAAAGATATTCATCGATATACACTTGCACGCGTCCCACCTTCTTCCATACCACACTTAACTGAACAGTTTACATTCCTTTGTTTACGAGGCACCGCGCACACACATACTTCCACACACTCATATTCACATACATGTATAGCTACCACGCGGTCAATCTAGTCTAGCACATAAAATTATACACATCTCTATAATCATGAATATGATTTCTATATGATTTATAAATATGAATATTCCTTTTCGTAAAGTGTAACATATATTGGGTTGGCAACTAAGTGATTGCGGATTTTGCCATTAGGTGGCATTGACGAAATCCGCAATCACTTAGTTGCCAACCCAATAATAACGAACAACGATAAAGACATACACTAGGTATATGCATGGACTAGATTTTCTTATAAAATGCTGAGTAAATTTGTAAAACATACGATGCCTTATTTAGTTCTTTGGCAAAATAACTTTCCACTCTAAAGTATAAAACTAAATAATAAAAGATATATGTGTATGAACTGTTTTTATAGAAACGTAATGTTTCAATTACTATAAAATCGATACAAGAGATAATTCTAGAACTGTCTCGGAAATAATAACGGTTTGTAAATAATTAATCTAGAAACAAAGTGTATAAGAATCAAAATAGAAATCGTTATAGAAACAGAAATTCCTTACAAGAATTACTCAGAATAGAAGTTCATAAATATCGTAAAAAGCAAAATCAATACCATAAGTTTTTTTTTTTATTTGTTGAAATGTTATATTTAACATATTATATTTAATAAATCATTTTACATGATTTCTTTTATATACATTTATGGATTCCATTTTATATCGTGTTATTTTCATGCCTAAAATTCTTTGTAAGTGGGAGGTATGCCGTCCTTCCTTAACGTGAAAGCGATGTGATTACATTTGTCGGTATACCCTCTTTTCACTGATTTAACCAAAGTTCCAGCAATCATATGTGTTACTGCAATAATATCGATACAACCTTAGCTCGGTGGTTAGAATTACAGTATCATCCGCGAACGTTAAAATAAAGTATTTTTAGAGCTGGCCAGTATATCGGCTGTATACATACAGAGTATACGATGTAGTTATGAAAACATAACCTTGAGTATTGCCAGCACTGACAGTATGTAATCTGAAAGAGTTTCTGATATTCAGCAAAGAATATTCTATTTTCAAAGTATAATTTAACAAACAGAAGTATCTCGATAGGGAAGTTTTGTTTAATTCTGTCAAGAAGTCCCCCACATCATACTTTGTCAAATAGCTTTTCAACATCCAAAAATAGAATAGTGCAGTACTGTTTCAGCTCCAGTGCATTGATGATCTTGTTTGTTACCTTATGTACTTTTTCGTGGCATATTTATTCCTGAAGCCAAATTGATCCGATGGAATTAAACTTCTTTCAGTGATTATCTTTCCCACCCCATTTTGAAATACTTTTTTCAATAACTTCACAACTTTTTATAAGTTTTTTGGACATTGTTGGGAGCAATGAAATCGGTCTAGGGGGAGTTTCCCTATTAGTGGACACTTATGGTTTTCCTTAGATACACAAAAGAAATAATGTCATGTTTTTGTTTATTTTGCATTAATTACAGGTCAACTAAGTAGAAATCAAAGTAAAGAAATAAGATAAATAAAATTGTCGTAATATTTAGATTAAACTAACATTAAACGTTGGTTATTGATTTTAAAAGAACATAGAATGGCACCTAATATCGGACATAGCGAAAATAAGTAACGCAGGGCAGCTTCAAAATAATTTACAACGATCATGAATATAGTCACCGAAAACACTAAAAACGTCGACACAAACCTCGAGAAGTCATTCTATCGTAACCATTGAACCCAATATTAATCAATGATCCCTAAGCAAACTACGCAGACAGCTTATTTGTTTATATTTTCCGATTTCAGTGCACTGATTTTGTATTCTTTGGTCTATTTATCTTTTAAAATCTACTTTCAAAATTCTTCTTCTATTCTTTAACACATTTTTCACTTTCTTTCTCTTAAAGAAATAATTTATAAAAATACGAAATAAAAACTTGGCTCTTTTCTGATTTCCTTTTCCTTGGTTCATAGAATCTTTTCATCTTTAAATACATAACATAGATTTTTTGAAAGAATGTTGCTAGAAAATGTATAAACACAGAGTGGATATTCATGCATATTCATAGTTTTCAAAATAACGCTTAAAGAATGGAACTAAAGTATTTGCTATCTTAAGTTATGACTTGTTTCTGTTTAATAGTGTAATTTTATTGGATAACTATGATCCTTAAGAAAGGAGACATTTTTAGTTATTTTTTAAAAATGTCTAAAAATTGAAATTTTTAAAAATCTGTTACTTTCTTAGCAACTCAACAAAGGGATGCAATGTTTAACACGTGCACAAGCATAGTTACAACGATGAATGCTGCTTTACGTTTATAGGCGCAAATGGATTAAATATCACGTCCTATCGCTCTATTGGGCGGCACTCCTATATTTGATACGCTCCATTAGGAGATGAACTGATCGTTTCCTCGAGTAGGGAGCCTTAAGGTCTTTCTAATGAATTACTAGAAAATACGTAAAATACGTGTAAAAATGTACGTATTAAAAATTTTTATTTTCCTACGTATTAAAAATTATAAAAATTCTTCATAACGTTAATACTGAAAATGGTTTCTGGAAGAATTTAGTGTATTTTTTAACTTAATATATATTTTAACTTAACGTATATATATATTTAGTTATATGTCGCATTTGCACTGGGAGTAGGGTTGTGGGCGTCAAATTAATCTTCTCGAGAATTAGCCATTGGTACGGTACACACAGGCGTAGTTTATTGCAATGATAGAATTATTACAGTCTTGATAACTGATCACGCCGGTTTGGCACTCGCGACATTAGTGACGATGGTCTCGGGCTCAATAACGAATTCGCGGCCAACAGGATGACAAAAGAACATACTCACAAAGTCTAAGTCTGGTTAAAACGTGAAATAACCACTGATCGCGAAGATGTTACTCTTTAATCGATGAGATCGCGAGCGAGAATGACTTTCCCGCCCCGATGATGCCACAGAGGAAAACTATATTGGGGTGTGTCTAAGGACACGAGATCATCGGATTCGTCGAGAAAAGCCTTCGTTCAGAAAGTAAGGGAAATTGGCGTTGCCGCTAATTGGTCAATCTCTATACCGGTGGTTAGAAAAAGATGCTAGCCGTCCTCGAGGGAAAGTTGCTAGTGGGAGACGCCGCTCGTTGAAGAATAGGTCTCCCCTATTTTCCCGTAGTTGGGACAAAGACTGTTTGTCTGTTTGAAGGACTTTAGTTGACTAAATCTTAAGATTTATAACGGGCCCTCGAGCTAGCTGAACATGTACTGCGGAGACGCATCGACATCTGGCAATCATCTTGCTCGAAGAATAGGATCTGCGTGTGGCGAGCCACGGGACAGAGACCGTTGGAATGTTTACTGTCGCGTGTCGCCACGAATATTTCTTTTAAGGAGAGCTATAGAATTACTCCATACCTTTGTTAGACAAAGCGTTCATCCCGTGACCGCGGCTACGTTCGGCGACTGACTGTCGCCTCGAGCCAGAGCTCACTATCACCAATGTCGAACAATTACAATCGGATTGAATAACTACAATAGTTTAGTTACAGTTATAGTAGACTTTAGATTGCAATGTTGCGGGGCTATCCAAAGGTTCCGGTGTCCTTTCATCTCCGACATATAGATATACATGTATATGTGACGAAATATACTAAAGCAATATTGACCCTTTGTCGCTGAAAGTATCAAACTACAAAACTTCCTTTCAAATTTTCAGAATAAGTAAATCAGGATCATGATAAATAATTGGAACATAATTAAAAATAATATATCTTCTCTATAAGATAATGAATACATTGGTTCATTTAATTTTTATGGATATTCAAACGCTTCTGTGAAATAAAACGTCAAGATTATAGAGTATAAAATTCATAGCTATGAAATAACTAAAACTCTGATGTATTATTAAAAATATACGTTAGGTTGTATGTAGTGATACATACAAAGATTACATGTACAAACCCATAATTAACACAATGCTACCGCAACCATTCTGCAATCTACCTTGCCCAAAACACTCTTCCAGTCACCTCCAAACTCGTCAATTCTCTCCACCTAACCACCCACAAACCATTCACAAACATGCAATTCTCGACAAAAGAAGAACTTATCGTCAGTTGTCCTTAACATCTCGTTCATTCATTTGGTCCCTATCCCCCTATTTCCTCCCACTGCGATGATCGCACTACATTTTTCCACGTCTCTATTCTATTCTCTGGATGATCTGAATTCTCGAGCAGTCGAGTGACGATTGATCTGTACAATTGATCGATTTCTTTTTACGACAGACATGCAAGAAATTCCGTGTTGGAGAGCGATGTTGCGAGTTCGAGTGCCTGGACCATCTGAAGAACGTTACCGGAACTGGTATAGTTTATGTCGTTGATGATAAGAATTCCTCCACGACTCAGCAACAAGAGCTACTCTGGGTGATGAGCTTAATGGTGCCGTTGCGGCTATTTTAATTTTTCAACAAGGATCCAGATGGCGCCGTTGACGAAATTCTTTCATTATAAACGTCGATAAACGAAACAAAAAAGGAGAGTGATGAAGCATGTTTGGCTTACATGTACCGCATGCTCGAAATAGCCAGCCATGTGGACATAGAGGAGGAAGCAAAGGTGGAATACATAGTGGATGGAATAATAGACGACGAGAACAATAAGGCTATATTGTACGGTGCTACGTCAATCAAAGAGTTGAGGAAGAGGTTAGTGATGTACGAAGAGCAGAAGAGTCGCAGAGTAAAGTCGATTGTGAAGTCGGCTAAAACCCAGAAGAACGGGAAGCCCAGTCAATCTGTAGATGCAATGAAGAAAAGAAGATGCTTCATTTACGGTAGTGAGGATCATCTAAGTGTTAAGTGTCCGGAGAGGGGAGAAGGTGTTAGGTGTTTCAAGTGCAGCGGATTTGGACATATTGCAGCGAGGTGTACGGCACAACCGAAAGAGACTTGCGTAGTGTCAAGATCCGAAAAGGGGAAGTATATGAAGGAAGTGGCGATAGATGATTGTAGGTTTGTGGCATTAGTGGATACGGGTAGTGATCTCACGTTCATTCGATCAGACGAGTATGCGAGGTTAGAGTCACCACCGCTAGGTAAATGCAAGCTTAAGTTCGACGGTCTTAGTTCCGCTGGCAATGAGACCTGGGGTGAATTCAACAAGGTAATGATGGTTGATGGTTATAAACTGCCAATCACTTTACACGTTGTTTCAAACAAAATATTGACGAAGCACGGCCTGTTGTTAGGCACTGATTTTCTGGATCAGGTAGAGTTACGGGTTAAACGAGGCGAAGTGACTTCCTTGCGGCTTGACGAACAGACTAACAAAGACGTGTCGGATGTGTTTAGAATTAACGTGGTAGAACAGACTGACGAAACAGACCTAACACACGTACAGGAACCGCATTATCGTGAAGCGATTCGCGATATCATTAGGGCGTATAGGCCGGAGAAAAAGCGGGACGTTGGGATAACGGCAAAAATCGTTTTAAAGAGTGACAAACCTGTGGTTCGAAGGCCGCGAAGATTGGCGCCTTCGGAGAAAAAAGAGGTGGACGAGTTGATGGAATTATGGACAAATGAAGGCATAATAAAGCCGTCCGCTCATAAAACCAAGGCCGTTGCAAACTTTCCCAAGCCAACATCGGTTAGAAAAGTCCAGAGTTTCTTGGGACTTACGGGATATTTTCGAAAATTCATTAGAGGTTACGCGAAGATTGCCAAACCCTTAACCGATCTGTTGAAAAAGGAGATAGACTTCAGGTTCGGGGATCGGGAATCAGAAGCCTTCGAAACCTTGAAAGCAGCGTTTACCAGCGGGCCTGTGTTAACACTTTATAGAATAGGCGCAGAGACCGAGTTGCATACGGACGCGTCCGCAGAGGGTTACGGAGCAATATTAATGCAACTAGATCTAAACGACGGTAAATTCCATCCGGTCTACTTTGCCAGCGGAAAAACAACTCCCGCGGAAGCGAAGTACACCAGCTACGAACTAGAGGTGCTAGCAATAGTAAAAGCGTTGAAAAGGTTCAGGGTATATCTGTTAGGCGTGCCGTTTACTATTGTTACGGATTGTCAAGCATTCGCCAGAACGATGAGAAAGAAAGACTTGTGTGTGCGTGTGGCTAGATGGGCCTTGTTACTAGGCGAGTTTAAGTATCAGGTGTGTCATCGGCCGGGGAACAGTATGCAGCATGTAGATGCTCCGAGTAGGAACCCCCTGCCGAGCACTATGTATGTAACGGAGAGTGAGGACGGGCTGATTGCACGGTTGAGAAGGGCACAGAACAAGGACATTGAAGTCCGTAGGATTTTGGACGCCGCAACGTGCAGTCAGGCCGATGGGTATGTAATTAGAAACAATATTTTGTATAAGGAGTGTAAGGACGATGTGCTTGTCACAGACGAAATTCGAGCAACTGTATATAACAAACCGAAATTCCGAACGCCTTATCGCGTGTGACCGTCCGGTCAGCATCTGTTCTCAGCCGCCTGAGTGGCATTCGATCACTCCAGCCGTTCTCCGAATTTTACACTAAGTATAAACAAAACCTTCTCCCACTCCAACGAATGGAAGAATATAAATGCTCCCTTCAAAATCATCCAGTCAGTCTAATAAAAAAATTCTTAACTAATCCAAGTATCGAAAGTGTATCATCGCGAACCGAAAAAATTGTATAAATTGAGTAAAAAATAAAAAGAACTTAATCTCCTTTTCGGAAATTAACAAGTTCCTTATTTTTACCTTAATTTTACACGACATGCTAATAGTAGTACCGAAGGCGATGCGGGCTCAAGTAGTCAGGCAAGCGCACGAGCGTGGGCATTTCGGGGTTACCAAAACAGAAGCTATGGTCAAGAAGGACTTCTGGTTCAAGGGGTTACGCGAAAAGGTCGAACACGTGGTATCCAACTGCCTTGACTGTATCCTAACCGAACGAAACATAGGTAAGCTAGAAGGGAACCTGCGAAATTACAAGAAAAGAAGAAAGCGTGCGAAGCAGTACCGAAGGAAGGACCCGCGCACACCTCGATTTCATGAAACCTTGGGTCATAAACGCCGAAAATGACGCATCTGATGACAGCGAGATAGAAGGCAACATCTGAGGGCAGATGTTATTGCAGGATGGCCGAGTGTAGTATCGTGGACGAAAAGCCTAAGAGATATCGGGCGAACCATGAACAATGTCGCGAGAGCCGAGGCGCCGTCGGGTCCATCAATGTATCATCGGTCTTTTCAAGTGCATAGTTTCGTAGAAAAGACCTACGTGACCCTGGCTACGAGCGTCTGCAGAACACGTGTGCCTAGCAAAAGACAATAGAATGCGACAACGAGCAGAGAGTTAGTCGAGAAGCAGAGTTTGTGGGTGGCGTTGCCGAGAGAGTGTTGATTGCATTTGGTGAAAGTCGAGTCGTTATCTAATTATTTAGTTGTGCTGTTTTCTGTACGTTTGGTGTGAATAGTTCAGGTTGAACAACAATCGTCTTTTTCTGTCCGATTAACATCTGTATCATCCATTCCTTGTAAATATATTATATCACGATATTACATTAATATATTCCGATATTACAGGTGGGGGCTCGTCCGGGATTGAATAAGACAGTGTTAAGACAATCATAAGAGTCAGTCTTAGAAAGTCACGCCTAGAGTTCGGAAGTAGATTGTAAAGTGTATTGATGTTAGAAAAAAAATAAAGTTTTCTTTTTTTATTTTTTACCTCAAATTCCTTTTTTATTTTGTTATTTTACGTGACACGCCCGTCGATATATTGTATATGATCCGGCGGGCAGATAAGACGGTCTGCCTGCGACACTGTAGGACCGCGAGCGACGGTTAGAAAATACAGCCTGTGGTAAGCATCGTGGCGTAACACCTACTTTCATGTCGATTATTGATAAAGATTATTCGCCAGTGATATCATTTATATGTGTTCCTCCCTTGTCTACGGGAATGTTAAACGTCTCTCCTATCATACTACAAAAAAAATTTTTTTTTTTTTACGTGGAGGAAATCTTCATAGACACCTTACCACCCTGTGGGGACGGGCAGAAGGTAGTGCCGGCTAAAACCTCCACGAACGGGACAGTGTACCAGTGCGAGTTTTTATCGTCGGGCCACTGTGTGCTTAACACCAAGCACGTTTAAAAACCAAGTACTCCCAGAAAGTACATCCACAGCACACGCAAGGGAGGAGCTTGGCCGCTTGCCTGTTTGTATTATTCTAAGAGAAATTTTGGTTTTTCCGTCCCTTTTTAGATTGGAGTCCTTATGCCGAGGATTCGAGCTCGCCACGGGTCGTCTTCAGTTCTGGGCTTTAACGACCGTAGCTGGCTGTCTCGCCGAGGTTCTAGCTGATTGGAAAGTATTTGATTCTTAATGTGGCAATGTATATCATAGGAAGTATTCTAAGTAGCCTCATGAAGGAGATGTACTTTTTTCATAGCCCTCTCAAAATACAAGGGGTAAAGGCAAATAATTCCCTTAATTAAATCATTATTATTTAATCTATTATGAAGCTCTTAATAATATATTTTTGCTGCTATTATATTTCTTGTAGTAAGAGATGGCCGTTCTAAAAGAATTCCTGCCTCTTGTAATGCACTTATTTCCAAGATGCCTAGCCTTGCGTTTTCCATCACACTGGTAAAGATTTTATAACGTATGGGATTAGCATAAGTTATAAATAGGTCTAATTCATAATTTGTAACAGAAGATTTTAATTTCAAGATTTAGATTTAGATTATTAGAATTACGGTAAAGAATTATGATGTGGATCTTTCCCGTCGATTGAAAAGTGCAGCTATTGAAATAGGCTTAGAAATCTGTTATAATTTTTCTTTTTACTTAAAAAAAATTTGTTTGTATTCGTTAATTATATACAAAATCATACCTCAAAATTCAACAAATTCGTTTCTTTCTTTCCCTTCTAAAAAAAATCACAAAAAGTGGCTGTTTTAGAACATTCTAATTCCGAACACTCCCTTAATCGCTTTATTTACTTATCAATTCGTGTCCCGGTGCTTTTTGGGGGTTAAAATGGTAATAGATCATTTCTTTCACCTGTGAGTTTATAAATGGTTTTACAGGAAAAGATATCTAGAAAGGTGATTTACAAAAATTTCATGTATTATCACAAATATGATTTATAGATATACAAATATTTCTGCTTCGTTGGTAGAAGAAAGTGTTTTTTATTATTATTTAATTTGTACTTTACAATTTGTCCAGCTAGACATTTGGTAAATTTTTCTAGCTTAATGGCTAAATAACATTTGGATGGCTACGACCAGCGGGATACCATCATCGAGTTTGACTATTTTATTTCTTTAGTGAGGTCAATGGGATGTTTTCTTTTTGTCTTCTGTCTCTGAGAGTTTTGCTCGCTTCTGCAGTCAGTTGGTTTGGATGTGTTGTCGTTTTTCCTTGTATTTTTCTGCGTACCTGCCGATTTCAATAGAAGAAAGTGACTTAAATACTTCGGCTAATTCACAATTAAGTTAGCTTTATCAGTGTGGGGTATCGTGTCCTCCTCGCGACAAATGGATCGCAGAAATAATTTAAGATGAACCAGTGAATTTCTTGAATATCTACCAAAGAGAATAGTTACTGTCTGCTGTAAGGGACAAGTTTCTTAGATACTTTCGGAAACAGTTGTTTTTGAATTTCTGAAGGATTGTTGCCACTTTTCTCGTTGCTTCATTTAACCTACGTTTCCTCTTGCTTCTCGATTGCCTTGTGATATTCTTCTGAGCTTATGTCTTTCTGTAATTTTTCTTTTTATGGAATCTGGGTAGTCCTGTTTGGTTGCGGACTCTTCATCAGGTGTAGTAGAACGGATCGTATTTATTATGTTGCTATTCAAATATTCCATACCTGCGTCAAAATCTTCGTTTGTTCTTAGCGAAACTGAAGCCGATCTTGAGATGTTTAAAGCTTCCCGACAGCACTGATACTTTGTGTGGTCGTTCTGAGTAGTTCTATTTAGTTTTCAATAATTGTTGAACTAGTTGTTGCTACAAGTGCGTGATCTGAAGAAAGCTCCAGAAAAGAGCCGACTCTGGTATATCTTGCAGAGATGTTTTAATATTTATATGATTTAATATTGAATATAATGTTAAAGAGATCAATCAACACAGTATTATATCGTAGATTATTTGGATTACTACACATGTTATATTTCTTATTATTTCAATCTCTTGGCATTTCATTTTTCTCTTTACTTCTCATATTTCTCTGTAATTTACTTTACTTGTCTAACTTATAGTTTCTCATTTTATCGAAGAACTTTCAGATATGTGAATATGCACACATTTTATCGCTCAGGTAGTTTGCGCAGCTTATTGCTAAATGTACATGAAACAAATATAGACATCCCATAAAATGATTCGCTTAACTATTACTCTATACGCGCAAATATTATTATAAATAATATTTATTTTTATATACATATATTTAAAAGGTAAACTTTTCGGTTTTCTACATATAAGATGTAGTAATATAATGATCCAAAACTTATTGTAGTTTATAATTATGCCGATAAAGAGAACTGATGTTTATAATGATTCCTTGTGATGTTTAGAATGATATTTATAACGATGCTTGTTGATAAATTATAATTATTTCGTACATTATAACAAAAATACATGATACATTAAAGTTATTCGTTTTAAAGTATAATTAATAAAAAAGCGATGATTGTGTTACGTAAAAATAGTGGGAAAATAATAATAAAGGAAATGTTGGGCTCTTGAACCAGAGGTCCAGATACCTTTATTCTGCAATAAGATTGCAAGTGTGCGATTAGACCGTTATCGAAAGACTGAAGTCTCGATCAGTCCTTCAAACAGGCAAACAGTCTTTGTCCCAACTACGGGAAGATAGAGGAGGCCTACTTTTTCAACGAACGACGTCTCCCACTAGCAACTTTCCCTCGAGGACGGCTAGCATCTTTTTCTAACCACTGATATGGAGATTGACCAATTAGCAGCAACGTCAATTTCCCTTACTTTCTGAACGAAGACTATCCGCGACGAATCCGATGATCTTGTGTCCTTAGACATACATATTGAATCTAGAATCATTGTCATTAGTTTCTCTACCACGATTACTTGTTCGATTCTATAATAATCGCATTTGCACTAGTCAATGTCTTCCCTATTGCATAACGACAACGTGTAATCCAAATAAAGATTCGACATATATATGTCAGGTTTACATTAGAATTAGGGTTAGGGGCGTGAAACGAATCTTCGTTTGGGTTACACGTTGTCGTTATGCAATAGAGAAGACATTGACTAGTGCAAATACGATTATTGCATGACTTGATAAGTATCCGTGGCACTTAGATACTCGAGAAACTAATGACAATGATCCTAGGTTCAATAACGAATCCGCGGTCAACGGGATAACAGGCTGCGCCTTCTTCCAAATTCCAAGTCGTACTCGATTTGCTTGGCTACGGTGGAAGTATTACTAAACTAACTCTTTGTTAAAACGTAGAATATTCACCGAGCGTAAAGACGCTATGTAACTCGCTAATGAGACTTCACGAGAGAATGACTTTCCGTCGCGATGATGCCACAGAGGAAAACGATGATGGGGTGTGTTTGCTGACACAAGATCATTGGATTCGTCGAGGATAGCCTTCGTTCAGAAAGTAACGGAAATTGACGTTGCGGCTAATTGGTCAATCTCCATATCGGTGGTTAGAAAAGGAAGTTAGCCGCCCTCGAGGGAAAGTTGCTAGTGGGAGACGTCGTTCGTTGAAAGAAATAGATCTCCCCTATCTTACCGTAGTTGGGACAAAAATTGTTTGTCTGTCTGAAGGACTTTAGTCTACTCAATCTTAAGATTTATAACGGGCCCTCAGGCTAGCTGAACGTGTGCTGCGGAGACGCATCGACATCTGGCAATCATCTTACTCCAAGAATAGGGTCTGCGTAAGGCGAGCCACGGGACGGAAACCGTTCGAATGTTTACTGTCGCGTGCCGCCACAAGTATTTCTTTTACGGAGAGCTATAGAATTACTCCATATTTTATTTGACAAAGCGTTCATCCCATGACCGCTGCTACGTTCGGCGAATGACTGTCGCTTCGAGCCCAAGCTCATTATCACAAATCTCGAACAAATACAATCGGATCGAATGACGAAAATTGTTTAATTACGCCTATGATAGAATGTAGATTACGGTGTTAAGGGATTTTCCCGAAGTTCCAAAGAGAAGGCTCCGATGTCCTTTCATCTCCGACATATAATTACGAGAAATTGGCCTGTTTATACTTTTTTACTTTTGAAATCCAGCCGTGACTTTCCAAGACTGAAGCTCTTACAATTTGATTTTCGATTGGAACTGTTTCTTTCTCCTTTGTCATCTCTCAATATCCCCACTATCCACGGGTTTGTTAGGCGTCCGCGACTGTTGCCACGCACGCTCTCCTGTTGAACATTCGACGGAAGCACCGTTGGGATATTGATGGTTCATTGGGCACTCCGTTTCGGTGATATACATTGTTGCCGAGTGTCGCCACATCTTTATCTCCGGTCTTTAACTGAGCTGGTCGTGACACCATTGTAACGTCGACAAATATCTCCAACCGATTCAGGAAACCTGAACCGCCTGGCACACGACACCAACTCCCAAAACAAAGGAATATGAATTCGGCACGCAAGTATAAGATAAACGAACATCTAGAAGGGCTGGGTCTTGATCGAGGCTTCAGTTTTTCGGAAACAGTTCAATCGAACACTTGTGGTCTTATTATAGAATAAAGGTATCTCGAACTGTGGTCCAAGAACCCAACATTTTTTTTTATTATTATTTTCGCGTTATTTTTGCGTGACATTTTGGCGACCCTGCCAGGATCCATTCGCTTCAGTGTAAACGAAATTACGATTTCGGTCTACGAACATCATTGAAGATCGAAGGATTGGGACCATTTGTGTTGTGAACTCTGCTGCCAATAATTTACTACAGTGAATCAAATCAGCGAGACTACTGTCAGCATAGAACAAATCAACAGAACGCGTTTGACACTCTAGCAACACCTTTGAACGTGCCGCAGAGGAAAGCACCGCAAAGGAACCTCATTCTACGAACTTACGTATCAAGGTGAGAAAAATCTGGATTCCTTTAAACGATAGACCGCCTAAAGTTAGTCTCTCCAGCAACTCTAGCGAACAGGCAATATTCACAATGAACAATAAGAAAGATTCAAAAGCCGAGACAAGTTTACCCTCTACAAGTAAAACCCAAAATAAAACGGGATCACTTGATTCCTCTACCAGAGCAATTTTAGATTTAATACAGAGACAGAACGAAGAATTTCGACAACAATTTAACGAAATAAAGAATGCATTAAGATTAGCCAACGAAGAAAATAGAAAGCGCGCTAACGAAATAGAAATATTAGGTAGAAACCTCTCTCGTGTTAAACTATCACAAATAGACGTAGAATCAACTGAATTTGGTTCTGTGATGACTAACGATGGCGATAATATATCAGTATTAAAACACCATACTAATCCACCTCCACCTATGCCACAAAGACCACCAACATACGTCCAACCATCCAATCCAAGAGCTGCAAACTATGGAAATATAAAGGCTGAAATTGCATTAAAATGTATTCCCATGCTAAACGGAGAAGATGATATAGGTGTAGAGGATTTTATTCGTGAAATAAAAGAAATGAGAATGATGTGTGGTGAACAAATGTTGTTATTAAAAATGATCAAAATAGAGAAAATTGTAGGAAAACCCGCAATGGCAATTCACAATATCCATATTAACGAATTTGAAACTCTGTACGAAGCATTAAGATTTAACGTAGCTACTCAAGCATCAGTAAGAGAACACCAAGATCAATTAAGAGAAATAAGGCAAGGATTAACCGAAAGCGTGCTAAATTATAACATTAGATTTCGACGTACATATAACATTAGATTTTAACAAGATTCAATACAGCATTAACAATGAATATAAGGACGAACTCGACGAGCGATGAACAATCGACTATACACGGATTCTGTGACTGACTGCATTTAGCAAGGACACTTCCACTACAATAGAATGCCATTCGGGCTCAAAAACGCACCTTTCAAAGAATAATGGATACCGCGTTGGGGGTTTGATTAACAATCATTGTTTCCTTTATCTCGATGATATCATTATATTCGGGCAATCGATAGAAGAACAATAAAAATTTAGCCTTTATGTTCTAAAGACTCAGGGAAGTATGTCTAAGAATACAACCAGATATATGTGAGTTCTTAAAACCCGAAATAGAATATCTAGGACACGTAGTGACAGCAGATGGAGTAAAACCTAACCATAAAAGGATGGAAGCAGTAAAGAATTTTAAACTACCCAAAAATCCTATAGATGTAAAATCATTCCTTGCGCCAGCTGGATACTATAGAAAATTTATTAGAAACTTCTCTAAAATTGCCAAGCCGTTAACAGAACTAACTAAGAAAGACATACAATTCCACTGGTCTGACAAAACACAACTTAGCTTCGATACGTTTGTTGAGAATTGTGGATCTTGATAGCCGAAATAATGTCATGGGAGCACTAAATTTACATTTGGAATTAATATTAGAATAGTTATATATTTATTTGATGAACGATTCCAAAGATATTCATCGATACACACTTGCACGCGTCTCAGCAGTTTCTTCTATACCTGACTGTTAACCGATTGAATAGTTTACATTCATCTGTTTTCGAGACGCCGCGCACACACATACCTCCACACACTGATACCCACATACTAGTATCTCTACTACGCATTTAACTCAGTCCAGCACAGAAAATTATGTATATCTCAACACACCTCCTTAATTTTTGTGCTGCATATTCATTTCCTTTTATAAGTCAAACAAATCATTCTTAAAAGTAATCTAAAATTTCCAAATTTGTTCCTCCCTAGAGCCTTCGTTAAAATATCAGCTACACTATTTTCTGAATCTACTTTCATAATGTCAATCTCTTTATTTTCGTAACTTTCATTCATAAAATGGAAGTGAACAACAATTTTCTTACAAATTTAATTTCGCTCACAGCTTCCGATAAAGCTACATACTCGACGGCTGTTGATGATTTTGTCACGCTACTTTGCTTTCTCGATTTCCAGTAAATTGCGTTTCCGAAAAATCTTATGATAAATCCCGTAGTGGATTTTCTATCTACTTTATCTCCAGCCCAATCAGCGTCAACAAAACAATCAATAACTTCAGTATTCAAATTTCTTTTATAAGTTAATTTCAATTTCCTAGTTAAATATAAGTATTTCAAAATTCTCAATGCATATTTATAATGGGTCCCGTCGTAACTGTTTTGAAATCGACTTAAATAGTTTACACTATAGCTAACGTCTAATCTTGTTCTAGTATTAATATATAATAAAGCTCCTATGAGATTTCTGTATCTTATATCATCTGAGGCTGATTTTGCGGGTTCTAAACTTAAGTTTTGTTCCATTGGTGTAAAATGTAGTTTACTATTTTCTATATTATATTGTTTCGCTAATGACACTATATAACTACTTTGATCTAATTTCATCTCACACTTCTTATTATCGTATTCAATGTTTATTCCTAAGTAAGTCTTTACTTCACCTAAGTCCTTCATCGCAAATTTCTTTGACAATTTGTTTTTAATTTCATCGATTTTTCTTTTGCTTTTCCACATATTCATAAGTCGTCTACGAATAGAATTAAATATATAACATTATCGCTCTTATA